>NW_025726565.1:0-59908 GCF_021461395.2 Schistocerca americana | reverse complement strand
TGGGTCCATTTGTGCTATAGTAGGCAGCAAATTTTGCTCACTTTGCATATAGGAAGAGTCATATTCTCAAATGAAGAGAGACAGAAAGAATGAGCCATGACAAGCCAACTATTTCTGCTCTCAAAAAAAAAAAAAAAAAAAAAAAATATGCACCTGCTACAATTCTCACCTACACTTGCTCTACCACTGTGTTTTACATTGCATTCTATGATTTATATTCACAGATACAGTCACAAAATTTACCCCACAAGCACTGGTTCCCTCTCTTCAGTATTCCACATGCAATACATTCTCATAGCACACTGGACCATCATTAAGCTCACCATCCCATTTAAACTATCACAATGTATTATGTGTCACATTTGCACAGTAAATCCACAGTTCAAGGAATACACCAAGAAATGCATTAATCACACTGTTCAAAATGGAAATGCCATGGCTGCAGCCCACCAAATTCTACTGCACAATCACTGTTATCACTGCATGAAGGAGATTTTCCACCAGCAGCCTTTAGATGAAACATGTAAGCTACATAAAGGTTCAACAAAACCTCAACATCAGGGACTGCATTAGCTACCATCCAAATAGCTACTAGCTCTTACCTTTCTTTCAATCCCTCTGCTCTGCACACTACAGCACATGTATGTATTCTCAAAATGAGGCAAAGCCTTGCACAACATTACAGTTCTTCCTGCTTCATGTAACACACACCAGATAGGACACTGTCCTCAATGTGAGTGCCCTTACTAGGCACTGTGCAGCCTAACACATCAATCATCTCAAGTCAACAGACTCATTGCCCAATATTATCAACAGCAGTTCCATGGTCATAAGTTCTAATTATCAAGGTGTACACACAGCAGCGTCCAAAAAGGATCAAACATGCATCTAATCATCAGGACACAAACACAAATTATAACACTGGCAGTGCTGTGAAAATGAATTAAGTACAACACTTGCCTCCCACACACTCACCAACTTTCACTGTACTGCCCTAGTCTCCTCCACTAAATTCTGACAGAAGTTTTGTCAAATCCTACATTTATCAGTAATCACTGCATGTGTGTACCACAAGTATGTTATGGAGCAAGAATTGCCACTAGACAGAACCACATTTCAATTGTCCACATTGGCATCTTTTTTCACACATAGCAGTTGCACAACAACTTACACTGAGGAGAATGTTTCTCACCAGCTCCCTAAGACATGTACACAATTCATCAGTGAACACAGCCTAGTCTGTGTACATGGTCCCCAACAACCATCAGCTAAACACTTCCACAAGTGCAGAATGAGTACACAGATAAACACAGCTTGAAGCATTGTTTCTATGACACTTACACCCCCTCAGGGGTTGCCAAAAATTGCCACAGAGACGGTATTTCACGTCTCTCTGGCGGGGTATTGGTAAAAGTTTTCAACTAGCAATAATCGCACCTCAGTTATACTTCATTGGTTACGATATTGCCACTGCGCAAAGATTAACTACCTAGCGCCTGGCACTGCTATTTATACCTGACGTTTGTTCCAAACACCTACAAGTACTTGCGTCATTGATACCTATCAGTATTACCTTACACTACTCAAGTTCCATTGGGGGAAACAAATACAGAAATATACAGAAAAAAAAAACAGTAAAATACATTTTATTAGAGGCAGACTTTCTGTTCTTTGCTCCTTGTGTCTAATAGTTGCTTACACGCCCACTCACCGCCATCTTAAACGCTCAAAACTGCACAGTAGTTCTCCCCTTGACCGTCAGGCGCGCTACTGCTCACTCGCCCTAGCTCCACACAGACGAAAGTAGCACAACCTCATTTAGCAAATACCGGCACACCCATTAAGACTCTTCGTTAGATTTTGTTATTTTGTGACCGCTGGTTAGTACTAGACACCAAGAAAACTGCCAACTGCATTTACATTGACTTAACAAACCATACACTTCTCAGCAAAAGCTGTTTGACGTACTGAGCAGTAAAATGCTAGTTTTACTCGAATCATGCCGTGAAATTGATTAATGTCGATGGGTGAAATATTTGTGTAACAGATTAGGCACCCTGGAAACACAATGAAATGAGATTTACAAATCCTCTCATGTAGCTGTTTTAAGTTGTTGAAATGAGTTTACCTTGCAGGAAAGTACAACTAGAAATCAATCAGTAAATTGCTTCATAGCGCTGGGAACACGTGCTGCAGTCTTAAATATACAAGATACACGCTTATTCCACATTGCGCCAAACAACCTGCCCAAAAATATATATGTTGGACTCCTCTACTGTTGTTTATGTTCTTGTCCAAGAAGAATCATAGAAAGCTAACAGTATCCAAACCTGCCTGCTGTCTCATTGGCCCCAGCTAATATATTGCCTGACAAAAATGAAAATATCTGAATGTGTGCTAAATAGTATCTCGAGTGCCAACCATTCATAACAGATCCAAACAATAAGACATTTTCTATGGGTCCATTTGTGCTATAGTAGGCAGCAAATTTTGCTCACTTTGCATATAGGAAGAGTCATATTCTCAAATGAAGAGAGACAGAAAGAATGAGCCATGACAAGCCAACTATTTCTGCTCTCAAAAAAAAAAAAAAAAAAAAAAAAAATATGCACCTGCTACAATTCTCACCTACACTTGCTCTACCACTGTGTTTTACATTGCATTCTATGATTTATATTCACAGATACAGTCACAAAATTTACCCCACAAGCACTGGTTCCCTCTCTTCAGTATTCCACATGCAATACATTCTCATAGCACACTGGACCATCATTAAGCTCACCATCCCATTTAAACTATCACAATGTATTATGTGTCACATTTGCACAGTAAATCCACAGTTCAAGGAATACACCAAGAAATGCATTAATCACACTGTTCAAAATGGAAATGCCATGGCTGCAGCCCACCAAATTCTACTGCACAATCACTGTTATCACTGCATGAAGGAGATTTTCCACCAGCAGCCTTTAGATGAAACATGTAAGCTACATAAAGGTTCAACAAAACCTCAACATCAGGGACTGCATTAGCTACCATCCAAATAGCTACTAGCTCTTACCTTTCTTTCAATCCCTCTGCTCTGCACACTACAGCACATGTATGTATTCTCAAAATGAGGCAAAGCCTTGCACAACATTACAGTTCTTCCTGCTTCATGTAACACACACCAGATAGGACACTGTCCTCAATGTGAGTGCCCTTACTAGGCACTGTGCAGCCTAACACATCAATCATCTCAAGTCAACAGACTCATTGCCCAATATTATCAACAGCAGTTCCATGGTCATAAGTTCTAATTATCAAGGTGTACACACAGCAGCGTCCAAAAAGGATCAAACATGCATCTAATCATCAGGACACAAACACAAATTATAACACTGGCAGTGCTGTGAAAATGAATTAAGTACAACACTTGCCTCCCACACACTCACCAACTTTCACTGTACTGCCCTAGTCTCCTCCACTAAATTCTGACAGAAGTTTTGTCAAATCCTACATTTATCAGTAATCACTGCATGTGTGTACCACAAGTATGTTATGGAGCAAGAATTGCCACTAGACAGAACCACATTTCAATTGTCCACATTGGCATCTTTTTTCACACATAGCAGTTGCACAACAACTTACACTGAGGAGAATGTTTCTCACCAGCTCCCTAAGACATGTACACAATTCATCAGTGAACACAGCCTAGTCTGTGTACATGGTCCCCAACAACCATCAGCTAAACACTTCCACAAGTGCAGAATGAGTACACAGATAAACACAGCTTGAAGCATTGTTTCTATGACACTTACACCCCCTCAGGGGTTGCCAAAAATTGCCACAGAGACGGTATTTCACGTCTCTCTGGCGGGGTATTGGTAAAAGTTTTCAACTAGCAATAATCGCACCTCAGTTATACTTCATTGGTTACGATATTGCCACTGCGCAAAGATTAACTACCTAGCGCCTGGCACTGCTATTTATACCTGACGTTTGTTCCAAACACCTACAAGTACTTGCGTCATTGATACCTATCAGTATTACCTTACACTACTCAAGTTCCATTGGGGGAAACAAATACAGAAATATACAGAAAAAAAAAACAGTAAAATACATTTTATTAGAGGCAGACTTTCTGTTCTTTGCTCCTTGTGTCTAATAGTTGCTTACACGCCCACTCACCGCCATCTTAAACGCTCAAAACTGCACAGTAGTTCTCCCCTTGACCGTCAGGCGCGCTACTGCTCACTCGCCTAGCTCCACACAGACGAAAGTAGCACAACCTCATTTAGCAAATACCGGCACACCCATTAAGACTCTTCGTTAGATTTTGTTATTTTGTGACCGCTGGTTAGTACTAGACACCAAGAAAACTGCCAACTGCATTTACATTGACTTAACAAACCATACACTTCTCAGCAAAAGCTGTTTGACGTACTGAGCAGTAAAATGCTAGTTTTACTCGAATCATGCCGTGAAATTGATTAATGTCGATGGGTGAAATATTTGTGTAACAGATTAGGCACCCTGGAAACACAATGAAATGAGATTTACAAATCCTCTCATGTAGCTGTTTTAAGTTGTTGAAATGAGTTTACCTTGCAGGAAAGTACAACTAGAAATCAATCAGTAAATTGCTTCATAGCGCTGGGAACACGTGCTGCAGTCTTAAATATACAAGATACACGCTTATTCCACATTGCGCCAAACAACCTGCCCAAAAATATATATGTTGGACTCCTCTACTGTTGTTTATGTTCTTGTCCAAGAAGAATCATAGAAAGCTAACAGTATCCAAACCTGCCTGCTGTCTCATTGGCCCCAGCTAATATATTGCCTGACAAAAATGAAAATATCTGAATGTGTGCTAAATAGTATCTCGAGTGCCAACCATTCATAACAGATCCAAACAATAAGACATTTTCTATGGGTCCATTTGTGCTATAGTAGGCAGCAAATTTTGCTCACTTTGCATATAGGAAGAGTCATATTCTCAAATGAAGAGAGACAGAAAGAATGAGCCATGACAAGCCAACTATTTCTGCTCTCAAAAAAAAAAAAAAAAAAAAAAAAATATGCACCTGCTACAATTCTCACCTACACTTGCTCTACCACTGTGTTTTACATTGCATTCTATGATTTATATTCACAGATACAGTCACAAAATTTACCCCACAAGCACTGGTTCCCTCTCTTCAGTATTCCACATGCAATACATTCTCATAGCACACTGGACCATCATTAAGCTCACCATCCCATTTAAACTATCACAATGTATTATGTGTCACATTTGCACAGTAAATCCACAGTTCAAGGAATACACCAAGAAATGCATTAATCACACTGTTCAAAATGGAAATGCCATGGCTGCAGCCCACCAAATTCTACTGCACAATCACTGTTATCACTGCATGAAGGAGATTTTCCACCAGCAGCCTTTAGATGAAACATGTAAGCTACATAAAGGTTCAACAAAACCTCAACATCAGGGACTGCATTAGCTACCATCCAAATAGCTACTAGCTCTTACCTTTCTTTCAATCCCTCTGCTCTGCACACTACAGCACATGTATGTATTCTCAAAATGAGGCAAAGCCTTGCACAACATTACAGTTCTTCCTGCTTCATGTAACACACACCAGATAGGACACTGTCCTCAATGTGAGTGCCCTTACTAGGCACTGTGCAGCCTAACACATCAATCATCTCAAGTCAACAGACTCATTGCCCAATATTATCAACAGCAGTTCCATGGTCATAAGTTCTAATTATCAAGGTGTACACACAGCAGCGTCCAAAAAGGATCAAACATGCATCTAATCATCAGGACACAAACACAAATTATAACACTGGCAGTGCTGTGAAAATGAATTAAGTACAACACTTGCCTCCCACACACTCACCAACTTTCACTGTACTGCCCTAGTCTCCTCCACTAAATTCTGACAGAAGTTTTGTCAAATCCTACATTTATCAGTAATCACTGCATGTGTGTACCACAAGTATGTTATGGAGCAAGAATTGCCACTAGACAGAACCACATTTCAATTGTCCACATTGGCATCTTTTTTCACACATAGCAGTTGCACAACAACTTACACTGAGGAGAATGTTTCTCACCAGCTCCCTAAGACATGTACACAATTCATCAGTGAACACAGCCTAGTCTGTGTACATGGTCCCCAACAACCATCAGCTAAACACTTCCACAAGTGCAGAATGAGTACACAGATAAACACAGCTTGAAGCATTGTTTCTATGACACTTACACCCCCTCAGGGGTTGCCAAAAATTGCCACAGAGACGGTATTTCACGTCTCTCTGGCGGGGTATTGGTAAAAGTTTTCAACTAGCAATAATCGCACCTCAGTTATACTTCATTGGTTACGATATTGCCACTGCGCAAAGATTAACTACCTAGCGCCTGGCACTGCTATTTATACCTGACGTTTGTTCCAAACACCTACAAGTACTTGCGTCATTGATACCTATCAGTATTACCTTACACTACTCAAGTTCCATTGGGGGAAACAAATACAGAAATATACAGAAAAAAAAAACAGTAAAATACATTTTATTAGAGGCAGACTTTCTGTTCTTTGCTCCTTGTGTCTAATAGTTGCTTACACGCCCACTCACCGCCATCTTAAACGCTCAAAACTGCACAGTAGTTCTCCCCTTGACCGTCAGGCGCGCTACTGCTCACTCGCCTAGCTCCACACAGACGAAAGTAGCACAACCTCATTTAGCAAATACCGGCACACCCATTAAGACTCTTCGTTAGATTTTGTTATTTTGTGACCGCTGGTTAGTACTAGACACCAAGAAAACTGCCAACTGCATTTACATTGACTTAACAAACCATACACTTCTCAGCAAAAGCTGTTTGACGTACTGAGCAGTAAAATGCTAGTTTTACTCGAATCATGCCGTGAAATTGATTAATGTCGATGGGTGAAATATTTGTGTAACAGATTAGGCACCCTGGAAACACAATGAAATGAGATTTACAAATCCTCTCATGTAGCTGTTTTAAGTTGTTGAAATGAGTTTACCTTGCAGGAAAGTACAACTAGAAATCAATCAGTAAATTGCTTCATAGCGCTGGGAACACGTGCTGCAGTCTTAAATATACAAGATACACGCTTATTCCACATTGCGCCAAACAACCTGCCCAAAAATATATATGTTGGACTCCTCTACTGTTGTTTATGTTCTTGTCCAAGAAGAATCATAGAAAGCTAACAGTATCCAAACCTGCCTGCTGTCTCATTGGCCCCAGCTAATATATTGCCTGACAAAAATGAAAATATCTGAATGTGTGCTAAATAGTATCTCGAGTGCCAACCATTCATAACAGATCCAAACAATAAGACATTTTCTATGGGTCCATTTGTGCTATAGTAGGCAGCAAATTTTGCTCACTTTGCATATAGGAAGAGTCATATTCTCAAATGAAGAGAGACAGAAAGAATGAGCCATGACAAGCCAACTATTTCTGCTCTCAAAAAAAAAAAAAAAAAAAAAAAAAATATGCACCTGCTACAATTCTCACCTACACTTGCTCTACCACTGTGTTTTACATTGCATTCTATGATTTATATTCACAGATACAGTCACAAAATTTACCCCACAAGCACTGGTTCCCTCTCTTCAGTATTCCACATGCAATACATTCTCATAGCACACTGGACCATCATTAAGCTCACCATCCCATTTAAACTATCACAATGTATTATGTGTCACATTTGCACAGTAAATCCACAGTTCAAGGAATACACCAAGAAATGCATTAATCACACTGTTCAAAATGGAAATGCCATGGCTGCAGCCCACCAAATTCTACTGCACAATCACTGTTATCACTGCATGAAGGAGATTTTCCACCAGCAGCCTTTAGATGAAACATGTAAGCTACATAAAGGTTCAACAAAACCTCAACATCAGGGACTGCATTAGCTACCATCCAAATAGCTACTAGCTCTTACCTTTCTTTCAATCCCTCTGCTCTGCACACTACAGCACATGTATGTATTCTCAAAATGAGGCAAAGCCTTGCACAACATTACAGTTCTTCCTGCTTCATGTAACACACACCAGATAGGACACTGTCCTCAATGTGAGTGCCCTTACTAGGCACTGTGCAGCCTAACACATCAATCATCTCAAGTCAACAGACTCATTGCCCAATATTATCAACAGCAGTTCCATGGTCATAAGTTCTAATTATCAAGGTGTACACACAGCAGCGTCCAAAAAGGATCAAACATGCATCTAATCATCAGGACACAAACACAAATTATAACACTGGCAGTGCTGTGAAAATGAATTAAGTACAACACTTGCCTCCCACACACTCACCAACTTTCACTGTACTGCCCTAGTCTCCTCCACTAAATTCTGACAGAAGTTTTGTCAAATCCTACATTTATCAGTAATCACTGCATGTGTGTACCACAAGTATGTTATGGAGCAAGAATTGCCACTAGACAGAACCACATTTCAATTGTCCACATTGGCATCTTTTTTCACACATAGCAGTTGCACAACAACTTACACTGAGGAGAATGTTTCTCACCAGCTCCCTAAGACATGTACACAATTCATCAGTGAACACAGCCTAGTCTGTGTACATGGTCCCCAACAACCATCAGCTAAACACTTCCACAAGTGCAGAATGAGTACACAGATAAACACAGCTTGAAGCATTGTTTCTATGACACTTACACCCCCTCAGGGGTTGCCAAAAATTGCCACAGAGACGGTATTTCACGTCTCTCTGGCGGGGTATTGGTAAAAGTTTTCAACTAGCAATAATCGCACCTCAGTTATACTTCATTGGTTACGATATTGCCACTGCGCAAAGATTAACTACCTAGCGCCTGGCACTGCTATTTATACCTGACGTTTGTTCCAAACACCTACAAGTACTTGCGTCATTGATACCTATCAGTATTACCTTACACTACTCAAGTTCCATTGGGGGAAACAAATACAGAAATATACAGAAAAAAAAAACAGTAAAATACATTTTATTAGAGGCAGACTTTCTGTTCTTTGCTCCTTGTGTCTAATAGTTGCTTACACGCCCACTCACCGCCATCTTAAACGCTCAAAACTGCACAGTAGTTCTCCCCTTGACCGTCAGGCGCGCTACTGCTCACTCGCCTAGCTCCACACAGACGAAAGTAGCACAACCTCATTTAGCAAATACCGGCACACCCATTAAGACTCTTCGTTAGATTTTGTTATTTTGTGACCGCTGGTTAGTACTAGACACCAAGAAAACTGCCAACTGCATTTACATTGACTTAACAAACCATACACTTCTCAGCAAAAGCTGTTTGACGTACTGAGCAGTAAAATGCTAGTTTTACTCGAATCATGCCGTGAAATTGATTAATGTCGATGGGTGAAATATTTGTGTAACAGATTAGGCACCCTGGAAACACAATGAAATGAGATTTACAAATCCTCTCATGTAGCTGTTTTAAGTTGTTGAAATGAGTTTACCTTGCAGGAAAGTACAACTAGAAATCAATCAGTAAATTGCTTCATAGCGCTGGGAACACGTGCTGCAGTCTTAAATATACAAGATACACGCTTATTCCACATTGCGCCAAACAACCTGCCCAAAAATATATATGTTGGACTCCTCTACTGTTGTTTATGTTCTTGTCCAAGAAGAATCATAGAAAGCTAACAGTATCCAAACCTGCCTGCTGTCTCATTGGCCCCAGCTAATATATTGCCTGACAAAAATGAAAATATCTGAATGTGTGCTAAATAGTATCTCGAGTGCCAACCATTCATAACAGATCCAAACAATAAGACATTTTCTATGGGTCCATTTGTGCTATAGTAGGCAGCAAATTTTGCTCACTTTGCATATAGGAAGAGTCATATTCTCAAATGAAGAGAGACAGAAAGAATGAGCCATGACAAGCCAACTATTTCTGCTCTCAAAAAAAAAAAAAAAAAAAAAAAAATATGCACCTGCTACAATTCTCACCTACACTTGCTCTACCACTGTGTTTTACATTGCATTCTATGATTTATATTCACAGATACAGTCACAAAATTTACCCCACAAGCACTGGTTCCCTCTCTTCAGTATTCCACATGCAATACATTCTCATAGCACACTGGACCATCATTAAGCTCACCATCCCATTTAAACTATCACAATGTATTATGTGTCACATTTGCACAGTAAATCCACAGTTCAAGGAATACACCAAGAAATGCATTAATCACACTGTTCAAAATGGAAATGCCATGGCTGCAGCCCACCAAATTCTACTGCACAATCACTGTTATCACTGCATGAAGGAGATTTTCCACCAGCAGCCTTTAGATGAAACATGTAAGCTACATAAAGGTTCAACAAAACCTCAACATCAGGGACTGCATTAGCTACCATCCAAATAGCTACTAGCTCTTACCTTTCTTTCAATCCCTCTGCTCTGCACACTACAGCACATGTATGTATTCTCAAAATGAGGCAAAGCCTTGCACAACATTACAGTTCTTCCTGCTTCATGTAACACACACCAGATAGGACACTGTCCTCAATGTGAGTGCCCTTACTAGGCACTGTGCAGCCTAACACATCAATCATCTCAAGTCAACAGACTCATTGCCCAATATTATCAACAGCAGTTCCATGGTCATAAGTTCTAATTATCAAGGTGTACACACAGCAGCGTCCAAAAAGGATCAAACATGCATCTAATCATCAGGACACAAACACAAATTATAACACTGGCAGTGCTGTGAAAATGAATTAAGTACAACACTTGCCTCCCACACACTCACCAACTTTCACTGTACTGCCCTAGTCTCCTCCACTAAATTCTGACAGAAGTTTTGTCAAATCCTACATTTATCAGTAATCACTGCATGTGTGTACCACAAGTATGTTATGGAGCAAGAATTGCCACTAGACAGAACCACATTTCAATTGTCCACATTGGCATCTTTTTTCACACATAGCAGTTGCACAACAACTTACACTGAGGAGAATGTTTCTCACCAGCTCCCTAAGACATGTACACAATTCATCAGTGAACACAGCCTAGTCTGTGTACATGGTCCCCAACAACCATCAGCTAAACACTTCCACAAGTGCAGAATGAGTACACAGATAAACACAGCTTGAAGCATTGTTTCTATGACACTTACACCCCCTCAGGGGTTGCCAAAAATTGCCACAGAGACGGTATTTCACGTCTCTCTGGCGGGGTATTGGTAAAAGTTTTCAACTAGCAATAATCGCACCTCAGTTATACTTCATTGGTTACGATATTGCCACTGCGCAAAGATTAACTACCTAGCGCCTGGCACTGCTATTTATACCTGACGTTTGTTCCAAACACCTACAAGTACTTGCGTCATTGATACCTATCAGTATTACCTTACACTACTCAAGTTCCATTGGGGGAAACAAATACAGAAATATACAGAAAAAAAAAACAGTAAAATACATTTTATTAGAGGCAGACTTTCTGTTCTTTGCTCCTTGTGTCTAATAGTTGCTTACACGCCCACTCACCGCCATCTTAAACGCTCAAAACTGCACAGTAGTTCTCCCCTTGACCGTCAGGCGCGCTACTGCTCACTCGCCTAGCTCCACACAGACGAAAGTAGCACAACCTCATTTAGCAAATACCGGCACACCCATTAAGACTCTTCGTTAGATTTTGTTATTTTGTGACCGCTGGTTAGTACTAGACACCAAGAAAACTGCCAACTGCATTTACATTGACTTAACAAACCATACACTTCTCAGCAAAAGCTGTTTGACGTACTGAGCAGTAAAATGCTAGTTTTACTCGAATCATGCCGTGAAATTGATTAATGTCGATGGGTGAAATATTTGTGTAACAGATTAGGCACCCTGGAAACACAATGAAATGAGATTTACAAATCCTCTCATGTAGCTGTTTTAAGTTGTTGAAATGAGTTTACCTTGCAGGAAAGTACAACTAGAAATCAATCAGTAAATTGCTTCATAGCGCTGGGAACACGTGCTGCAGTCTTAAATATACAAGATACACGCTTATTCCACATTGCGCCAAACAACCTGCCCAAAAATATATATGTTGGACTCCTCTACTGTTGTTTATGTTCTTGTCCAAGAAGAATCATAGAAAGCTAACAGTATCCAAACCTGCCTGCTGTCTCATTGGCCCCAGCTAATATATTGCCTGACAAAAATGAAAATATCTGAATGTGTGCTAAATAGTATCTCGAGTGCCAACCATTCATAACAGATCCAAACAATAAGACATTTTCTATGGGTCCATTTGTGCTATAGTAGGCAGCAAATTTTGCTCACTTTGCATATAGGAAGAGTCATATTCTCAAATGAAGAGAGACAGAAAGAATGAGCCATGACAAGCCAACTATTTCTGCTCTCAAAAAAAAAAAAAAAAAAAAAAAAATATGCACCTGCTACAATTCTCACCTACACTTGCTCTACCACTGTGTTTTACATTGCATTCTATGATTTATATTCACAGATACAGTCACAAAATTTACCCCACAAGCACTGGTTCCCTCTCTTCAGTATTCCACATGCAATACATTCTCATAGCACACTGGACCATCATTAAGCTCACCATCCCATTTAAACTATCACAATGTATTATGTGTCACATTTGCACAGTAAATCCACAGTTCAAGGAATACACCAAGAAATGCATTAATCACACTGTTCAAAATGGAAATGCCATGGCTGCAGCCCACCAAATTCTACTGCACAATCACTGTTATCACTGCATGAAGGAGATTTTCCACCAGCAGCCTTTAGATGAAACATGTAAGCTACATAAAGGTTCAACAAAACCTCAACATCAGGGACTGCATTAGCTACCATCCAAATAGCTACTAGCTCTTACCTTTCTTTCAATCCCTCTGCTCTGCACACTACAGCACATGTATGTATTCTCAAAATGAGGCAAAGCCTTGCACAACATTACAGTTCTTCCTGCTTCATGTAACACACACCAGATAGGACACTGTCCTCAATGTGAGTGCCCTTACTAGGCACTGTGCAGCCTAACACATCAATCATCTCAAGTCAACAGACTCATTGCCCAATATTATCAACAGCAGTTCCATGGTCATAAGTTCTAATTATCAAGGTGTACACACAGCAGCGTCCAAAAAGGATCAAACATGCATCTAATCATCAGGACACAAACACAAATTATAACACTGGCAGTGCTGTGAAAATGAATTAAGTACAACACTTGCCTCCCACACACTCACCAACTTTCACTGTACTGCCCTAGTCTCCTCCACTAAATTCTGACAGAAGTTTTGTCAAATCCTACATTTATCAGTAATCACTGCATGTGTGTACCACAAGTATGTTATGGAGCAAGAATTGCCACTAGACAGAACCACATTTCAATTGTCCACATTGGCATCTTTTTTCACACATAGCAGTTGCACAACAACTTACACTGAGGAGAATGTTTCTCACCAGCTCCCTAAGACATGTACACAATTCATCAGTGAACACAGCCTAGTCTGTGTACATGGTCCCCAACAACCATCAGCTAAACACTTCCACAAGTGCAGAATGAGTACACAGATAAACACAGCTTGAAGCATTGTTTCTATGACACTTACACCCCCTCAGGGGTTGCCAAAAATTGCCACAGAGACGGTATTTCACGTCTCTCTGGCGGGGTATTGGTAAAAGTTTTCAACTAGCAATAATCGCACCTCAGTTATACTTCATTGGTTACGATATTGCCACTGCGCAAAGATTAACTACCTAGCGCCTGGCACTGCTATTTATACCTGACGTTTGTTCCAAACACCTACAAGTACTTGCGTCATTGATACCTATCAGTATTACCTTACACTACTCAAGTTCCATTGGGGGAAACAAATACAGAAATATACAGAAAAAAAAAACAGTAAAATACATTTTATTAGAGGCAGACTTTCTGTTCTTTGCTCCTTGTGTCTAATAGTTGCTTACACGCCCACTCACCGCCATCTTAAACGCTCAAAACTGCACAGTAGTTCTCCCCTTGACCGTCAGGCGCGCTACTGCTCACTCGCCTAGCTCCACACAGACGAAAGTAGCACAACCTCATTTAGCAAATACCGGCACACCCATTAAGACTCTTCGTTAGATTTTGTTATTTTGTGACCGCTGGTTAGTACTAGACACCAAGAAAACTGCCAACTGCATTTACATTGACTTAACAAACCATACACTTCTCAGCAAAAGCTGTTTGACGTACTGAGCAGTAAAATGCTAGTTTTACTCGAATCATGCCGTGAAATTGATTAATGTCGATGGGTGAAATATTTGTGTAACAGATTAGGCACCCTGGAAACACAATGAAATGAGATTTACAAATCCTCTCATGTAGCTGTTTTAAGTTGTTGAAATGAGTTTACCTTGCAGGAAAGTACAACTAGAAATCAATCAGTAAATTGCTTCATAGCGCTGGGAACACGTGCTGCAGTCTTAAATATACAAGATACACGCTTATTCCACATTGCGCCAAACAACCTGCCCAAAAATATATATGTTGGACTCCTCTACTGTTGTTTATGTTCTTGTCCAAGAAGAATCATAGAAAGCTAACAGTATCCAAACCTGCCTGCTGTCTCATTGGCCCCAGCTAATATATTGCCTGACAAAAATGAAAATATCTGAATGTGTGCTAAATAGTATCTCGAGTGCCAACCATTCATAACAGATCCAAACAATAAGACATTTTCTATGGGTCCATTTGTGCTATAGTAGGCAGCAAATTTTGCTCACTTTGCATATAGGAAGAGTCATATTCTCAAATGAAGAGAGACAGAAAGAATGAGCCATGACAAGCCAACTATTTCTGCTCTCAAAAAAAAAAAAAAAAAAAAAAAAAATATGCACCTGCTACAATTCTCACCTACACTTGCTCTACCACTGTGTTTTACATTGCATTCTATGATTTATATTCACAGATACAGTCACAAAATTTACCCCACAAGCACTGGTTCCCTCTCTTCAGTATTCCACATGCAATACATTCTCATAGCACACTGGACCATCATTAAGCTCACCATCCCATTTAAACTATCACAATGTATTATGTGTCACATTTGCACAGTAAATCCACAGTTCAAGGAATACACCAAGAAATGCATTAATCACACTGTTCAAAATGGAAATGCCATGGCTGCAGCCCACCAAATTCTACTGCACAATCACTGTTATCACTGCATGAAGGAGATTTTCCACCAGCAGCCTTTAGATGAAACATGTAAGCTACATAAAGGTTCAACAAAACCTCAACATCAGGGACTGCATTAGCTACCATCCAAATAGCTACTAGCTCTTACCTTTCTTTCAATCCCTCTGCTCTGCACACTACAGCACATGTATGTATTCTCAAAATGAGGCAAAGCCTTGCACAACATTACAGTTCTTCCTGCTTCATGTAACACACACCAGATAGGACACTGTCCTCAATGTGAGTGCCCTTACTAGGCACTGTGCAGCCTAACACATCAATCATCTCAAGTCAACAGACTCATTGCCCAATATTATCAACAGCAGTTCCATGGTCATAAGTTCTAATTATCAAGGTGTACACACAGCAGCGTCCAAAAAGGATCAAACATGCATCTAATCATCAGGACACAAACACAAATTATAACACTGGCAGTGCTGTGAAAATGAATTAAGTACAACACTTGCCTCCCACACACTCACCAACTTTCACTGTACTGCCCTAGTCTCCTCCACTAAATTCTGACAGAAGTTTTGTCAAATCCTACATTTATCAGTAATCACTGCATGTGTGTACCACAAGTATGTTATGGAGCAAGAATTGCCACTAGACAGAACCACATTTCAATTGTCCACATTGGCATCTTTTTTCACACATAGCAGTTGCACAACAACTTACACTGAGGAGAATGTTTCTCACCAGCTCCCTAAGACATGTACACAATTCATCAGTGAACACAGCCTAGTCTGTGTACATGGTCCCCAACAACCATCAGCTAAACACTTCCACAAGTGCAGAATGAGTACACAGATAAACACAGCTTGAAGCATTGTTTCTATGACACTTACACCCCCTCAGGGGTTGCCAAAAATTGCCACAGAGACGGTATTTCACGTCTCTCTGGCGGAGTATTGGTAAAAGTTTTCAACTAGCAATAATCGCACCTCAGTTATACTTCATTGGTTACGATATTGCCACTGCGCAAAGATTAACTACCTAGCGCCTGGCACTGCTATTTATACCTGACGTTTGTTCCAAACACCTACAAGTACTTGCGTCATTGATACCTATCAGTATTACCTTACACTACTCAAGTTCCATTGGGGGAAACAAATACAGAAATATACAGAAAAAAAAAACAGTAAAATACATTTTATTAGAGGCAGACTTTCTGTTCTTTGCTCCTTGTGTCTAATAGTTGCTTACACGCCCACTCACCGCCATCTTAAACGCTCAAAACTGCACAGTAGTTCTCCCCTTGACCGTCAGGCGCGCTACTGCTCACTCGCCTAGCTCCACACAGACGAAAGTAGCACAACCTCATTTAGCAAATACCGGCACACCCATTAAGACTCTTCGTTAGATTTTGTTATTTTGTGACCGCTGGTTAGTACTAGACACCAAGAAAACTGCCAACTGCATTTACATTGACTTAACAAACCATACACTTCTCAGCAAAAGCTGTTTGACGTACTGAGCAGTAAAATGCTAGTTTTACTCGAATCATGCCGTGAAATTGATTAATGTCGATGGGTGAAATATTTGTGTAACAGATTAGGCACCCTGGAAACACAATGAAATGAGATTTACAAATCCTCTCATGTAGCTGTTTTAAGTTGTTGAAATGAGTTTACCTTGCAGGAAAGTACAACTAGAAATCAATCAGTAAATTGCTTCATAGCGCTGGGAACACGTGCTGCAGTCTTAAATATACAAGATACACGCTTATTCCACATTGCGCCAAACAACCTGCCCAAAAATATATATGTTGGACTCCTCTACTGTTGTTTATGTTCTTGTCCAAGAAGAATCATAGAAAGCTAACAGTATCCAAACCTGCCTGCTGTCTCATTGGCCCCAGCTAATATATTGCCTGACAAAAATGAAAATATCTGAATGTGTGCTAAATAGTATCTCGAGTGCCAACCATTCATAACAGATCCAAACAATAAGACATTTTCTATGGGTCCATTTGTGCTATAGTAGGCAGCAAATTTTGCTCACTTTGCATATAGGAAGAGTCATATTCTCAAATGAAGAGAGACAGAAAGAATGAGCCATGACAAGCCAACTATTTCTGCTCTCAAAAAAAAAAAAAAAAAAAAAAAATATGCACCTGCTACAATTCTCACCTACACTTGCTCTACCACTGTGTTTTACATTGCATTCTATGATTTATATTCACAGATACAGTCACAAAATTTACCCCACAAGCACTGGTTCCCTCTCTTCAGTATTCCACATGCAATACATTCTCATAGCACACTGGACCATCATTAAGCTCACCATCCCATTTAAACTATCACAATGTATTATGTGTCACATTTGCACAGTAAATCCACAGTTCAAGGAATACACCAAGAAATGCATTAATCACACTGTTCAAAATGGAAATGCCATGGCTGCAGCCCACCAAATTCTACTGCACAATCACTGTTATCACTGCATGAAGGAGATTTTCCACCAGCAGCCTTTAGATGAAACATGTAAGCTACATAAAGGTTCAACAAAACCTCAACATCAGGGACTGCATTAGCTACCATCCAAATAGCTACTAGCTCTTACCTTTCTTTCAATCCCTCTGCTCTGCACACTACAGCACATGTATGTATTCTCAAAATGAGGCAAAGCCTTGCACAACATTACAGTTCTTCCTGCTTCATGTAACACACACCAGATAGGACACTGTCCTCAATGTGAGTGCCCTTACTAGGCACTGTGCAGCCTAACACATCAATCATCTCAAGTCAACAGACTCATTGCCCAATATTATCAACAGCAGTTCCATGGTCATAAGTTCTAATTATCAAGGTGTACACACAGCAGCGTCCAAAAAGGATCAAACATGCATCTAATCATCAGGACACAAACACAAATTATAACACTGGCAGTGCTGTGAAAATGAATTAAGTACAACACTTGCCTCCCACACACTCACCAACTTTCACTGTACTGCCCTAGTCTCCTCCACTAAATTCTGACAGAAGTTTTGTCAAATCCTACATTTATCAGTAATCACTGCATGTGTGTACCACAAGTATGTTATGGAGCAAGAATTGCCACTAGACAGAACCACATTTCAATTGTCCACATTGGCATCTTTTTTCACACATAGCAGTTGCACAACAACTTACACTGAGGAGAATGTTTCTCACCAGCTCCCTAAGACATGTACACAATTCATCAGTGAACACAGCCTAGTCTGTGTACATGGTCCCCAACAACCATCAGCTAAACACTTCCACAAGTGCAGAATGAGTACACAGATAAACACAGCTTGAAGCATTGTTTCTATGACACTTACACCCCCTCAGGGGTTGCCAAAAATTGCCACAGAGACGGTATTTCACGTCTCTCTGGCGGGGTATTGGTAAAAGTTTTCAACTAGCAATAATCGCACCTCAGTTATACTTCATTGGTTACGATATTGCCACTGCGCAAAGATTAACTACCTAGCGCCTGGCACTGCTATTTATACCTGACGTTTGTTCCAAACACCTACAAGTACTTGCGTCATTGATACCTATCAGTATTACCTTACACTACTCAAGTTCCATTGGGGGAAACAAATACAGAAATATACAGAAAAAAAAAACAGTAAAATACATTTTATTAGAGGCAGACTTTCTGTTCTTTGCTCCTTGTGTCTAATAGTTGCTTACACGCCCACTCACCGCCATCTTAAACGCTCAAAACTGCACAGTAGTTCTCCCCTTGACCGTCAGGCGCGCTACTGCTCACTCGCCTAGCTCCACACAGACGAAAGTAGCACAACCTCATTTAGCAAATACCGGCACACCCATTAAGACTCTTCGTTAGATTTTGTTATTTTGTGACCGCTGGTTAGTACTAGACACCAAGAAAACTGCCAACTGCATTTACATTGACTTAACAAACCATACACTTCTCAGCAAAAGCTGTTTGACGTACTGAGCAGTAAAATGCTAGTTTTACTCGAATCATGCCGTGAAATTGATTAATGTCGATGGGTGAAATATTTGTGTAACAGATTAGGCACCCTGGAAACACAATGAAATGAGATTTACAAATCCTCTCATGTAGCTGTTTTAAGTTGTTGAAATGAGTTTACCTTGCAGGAAAGTACAACTAGAAATCAATCAGTAAATTGCTTCATAGCGCTGGGAACACGTGCTGCAGTCTTAAATATACAAGATACACGCTTATTCCACATTGCGCCAAACAACCTGCCCAAAAATATATATGTTGGACTCCTCTACTGTTGTTTATGTTCTTGTCCAAGAAGAATCATAGAAAGCTAACAGTATCCAAACCTGCCTGCTGTCTCATTGGCCCCAGCTAATATATTGCCTGACAAAAATGAAAATATCTGAATGTGTGCTAAATAGTATCTCGAGTGCCAACCATTCATAACAGATCCAAACAATAAGACATTTTCTATGGGTCCATTTGTGCTATAGTAGGCAGCAAATTTTGCTCACTTTGCATATAGGAAGAGTCATATTCTCAAATGAAGAGAGACAGAAAGAATGAGCCATGACAAGCCAACTATTTCTGCTCTCAAAAAAAAAAAAAAAAAAAAAAAAAATATGCACCTGCTACAATTCTCACCTACACTTGCTCTACCACTGTGTTTTACATTGCATTCTATGATTTATATTCACAGATACAGTCACAAAATTTACCCCACAAGCACTGGTTCCCTCTCTTCAGTATTCCACATGCAATACATTCTCATAGCACACTGGACCATCATTAAGCTCACCATCCCATTTAAACTATCACAATGTATTATGTGTCACATTTGCACAGTAAATCCACAGTTCAAGGAATACACCAAGAAATGCATTAATCACACTGTTCAAAATGGAAATGCCATGGCTGCAGCCCACCAAATTCTACTGCACAATCACTGTTATCACTGCATGAAGGAGATTTTCCACCAGCAGCCTTTAGATGAAACATGTAAGCTACATAAAGGTTCAACAAAACCTCAACATCAGGGACTGCATTAGCTACCATCCAAATAGCTACTAGCTCTTACCTTTCTTTCAATCCCTCTGCTCTGCACACTACAGCACATGTATGTATTCTCAAAATGAGGCAAAGCCTTGCACAACATTACAGTTCTTCCTGCTTCATGTAACACACACCAGATAGGACACTGTCCTCAATGTGAGTGCCCTTACTAGGCACTGTGCAGCCTAACACATCAATCATCTCAAGTCAACAGACTCATTGCCCAATATTATCAACAGCAGTTCCATGGTCATAAGTTCTAATTATCAAGGTGTACACACAGCAGCGTCCAAAAAGGATCAAACATGCATCTAATCATCAGGACACAAACACAAATTATAACACTGGCAGTGCTGTGAAAATGAATTAAGTACAACACTTGCCTCCCACACACTCACCAACTTTCACTGTACTGCCCTAGTCTCCTCCACTAAATTCTGACAGAAGTTTTGTCAAATCCTACATTTATCAGTAATCACTGCATGTGTGTACCACAAGTATGTTATGGAGCAAGAATTGCCACTAGACAGAACCACATTTCAATTGTCCACATTGGCATCTTTTTTCACACATAGCAGTTGCACAACAACTTACACTGAGGAGAATGTTTCTCACCAGCTCCCTAAGACATGTACACAATTCATCAGTGAACACAGCCTAGTCTGTGTACATGGTCCCCAACAACCATCAGCTAAACACTTCCACAAGTGCAGAATGAGTACACAGATAAACACAGCTTGAAGCATTGTTTCTATGACACTTACACCCCCTCAGGGGTTGCCAAAAATTGCCACAGAGACGGTATTTCACGTCTCTCTGGCGGGGTATTGGTAAAAGTTTTCAACTAGCAATAATCGCACCTCAGTTATACTTCATTGGTTACGATATTGCCACTGCGCAAAGATTAACTACCTAGCGCCTGGCACTGCTATTTATACCTGACGTTTGTTCCAAACACCTACAAGTACTTGCGTCATTGATACCTATCAGTATTACCTTACACTACTCAAGTTCCATTGGGGGAAACAAATACAGAAATATACAGAAAAAAAAAACAGTAAAATACATTTTATTAGAGGCAGACTTTCTGTTCTTTGCTCCTTGTGTCTAATAGTTGCTTACACGCCCACTCACCGCCATCTTAAACGCTCAAAACTGCACAGTAGTTCTCCCCTTGACCGTCAGGCGCGCTACTGCTCACTCGCCTAGCTCCACACAGACGAAAGTAGCACAACCTCATTTAGCAAATACCGGCACACCCATTAAGACTCTTCGTTAGATTTTGTTATTTTGTGACCGCTGGTTAGTACTAGACACCAAGAAAACTGCCAACTGCATTTACATTGACTTAACAAACCATACACTTCTCAGCAAAAGCTGTTTGACGTACTGAGCAGTAAAATGCTAGTTTTACTCGAATCATGCCGTGAAATTGATTAATGTCGATGGGTGAAATATTTGTGTAACAGATTAGGCACCCTGGAAACACAATGAAATGAGATTTACAAATCCTCTCATGTAGCTGTTTTAAGTTGTTGAAATGAGTTTACCTTGCAGGAAAGTACAACTAGAAATCAATCAGTAAATTGCTTCATAGCGCTGGGAACACGTGCTGCAGTCTTAAATATACAAGATACACGCTTATTCCACATTGCGCCAAACAACCTGCCCAAAAATATATATGTTGGACTCCTCTACTGTTGTTTATGTTCTTGTCCAAGAAGAATCATAGAAAGCTAACAGTATCCAAACCTGCCTGCTGTCTCATTGGCCCCAGCTAATATATTGCCTGACAAAAATGAAAATATCTGAATGTGTGCTAAATAGTATCTCGAGTGCCAACCATTCATAACAGATCCAAACAATAAGACATTTTCTATGGGTCCATTTGTGCTATAGTAGGCAGCAAATTTTGCTCACTTTGCATATAGGAAGAGTCATATTCTCAAATGAAGAGAGACAGAAAGAATGAGCCATGACAAGCCAACTATTTCTGCTCTCAAAAAAAAAAAAAAAAAAAAAAAAATATGCACCTGCTACAATTCTCACCTACACTTGCTCTACCACTGTGTTTTACATTGCATTCTATGATTTATATTCACAGATACAGTCACAAAATTTACCCCACAAGCACTGGTTCCCTCTCTTCAGTATTCCACATGCAATACATTCTCATAGCACACTGGACCATCATTAAGCTCACCATCCCATTTAAACTATCACAATGTATTATGTGTCACATTTGCACAGTAAATCCACAGTTCAAGGAATACACCAAGAAATGCATTAATCACACTGTTCAAAATGGAAATGCCATGGCTGCAGCCCACCAAATTCTACTGCACAATCACTGTTATCACTGCATGAAGGAGATTTTCCACCAGCAGCCTTTAGATGAAACATGTAAGCTACATAAAGGTTCAACAAAACCTCAACATCAGGGACTGCATTAGCTACCATCCAAATAGCTACTAGCTCTTACCTTTCTTTCAATCCCTCTGCTCTGCACACTACAGCACATGTATGTATTCTCAAAATGAGGCAAAGCCTTGCACAACATTACAGTTCTTCCTGCTTCATGTAACACACACCAGATAGGACACTGTCCTCAATGTGAGTGCCCTTACTAGGCACTGTGCAGCCTAACACATCAATCATCTCAAGTCAACAGACTCATTGCCCAATATTATCAACAGCAGTTCCATGGTCATAAGTTCTAATTATCAAGGTGTACACACAGCAGCGTCCAAAAAGGATCAAACATGCATCTAATCATCAGGACACAAACACAAATTATAACACTGGCAGTGCTGTGAAAATGAATTAAGTACAACACTTGCCTCCCACACACTCACCAACTTTCACTGTACTGCCCTAGTCTCCTCCACTAAATTCTGACAGAAGTTTTGTCAAATCCTACATTTATCAGTAATCACTGCATGTGTGTACCACAAGTATGTTATGGAGCAAGAATTGCCACTAGACAGAACCACATTTCAATTGTCCACATTGGCATCTTTTTTCACACATAGCAGTTGCACAACAACTTACACTGAGGAGAATGTTTCTCACCAGCTCCCTAAGACATGTACACAATTCATCAGTGAACACAGCCTAGTCTGTGTACATGGTCCCCAACAACCATCAGCTAAACACTTCCACAAGTGCAGAATGAGTACACAGATAAACACAGCTTGAAGCATTGTTTCTATGACACTTACACCCCCTCAGGGGTTGCCAAAAATTGCCACAGAGACGGTATTTCACGTCTCTCTGGCGGGGTATTGGTAAAAGTTTTCAACTAGCAATAATCGCACCTCAGTTATACTTCATTGGTTACGATATTGCCACTGCGCAAAGATTAACTACCTAGCGCCTGGCACTGCTATTTATACCTGACGTTTGTTCCAAACACCTACAAGTACTTGCGTCATTGATACCTATCAGTATTACCTTACACTACTCAAGTTCCATTGGGGGAAACAAATACAGAAATATACAGAAAAAAAAAACAGTAAAATACATTTTATTAGAGGCAGACTTTCTGTTCTTTGCTCCTTGTGTCTAATAGTTGCTTACACGCCCACTCACCGCCATCTTAAACGCTCAAAACTGCACAGTAGTTCTCCCCTTGACCGTCAGGCGCGCTACTGCTCACTCGCCTAGCTCCACACAGACGAAAGTAGCACAACCTCATTTAGCAAATACCGGCACACCCATTAAGACTCTTCGTTAGATTTTGTTATTTTGTGACCGCTGGTTAGTACTAGACACCAAGAAAACTGCCAACTGCATTTACATTGACTTAACAAACCATACACTTCTCAGCAAAAGCTGTTTGACGTACTGAGCAGTAAAATGCTAGTTTTACTCGAATCATGCCGTGAAATTGATTAATGTCGATGGGTGAAATATTTGTGTAACAGATTAGGCACCCTGGAAACACAATGAAATGAGATTTACAAATCCTCTCATGTAGCTGTTTTAAGTTGTTGAAATGAGTTTACCTTGCAGGAAAGTACAACTAGAAATCAATCAGTAAATTGCTTCATAGCGCTGGGAACACGTGCTGCAGTCTTAAATATACAAGATACACGCTTATTCCACATTGCGCCAAACAACCTGCCCAAAAATATATATGTTGGACTCCTCTACTGTTGTTTATGTTCTTGTCCAAGAAGAATCATAGAAAGCTAACAGTATCCAAACCTGCCTGCTGTCTCATTGGCCCCAGCTAATATATTGCCTGACAAAAATGAAAATATCTGAATGTGTGCTAAATAGTATCTCGAGTGCCAACCATTCATAACAGATCCAAACAATAAGACATTTTCTATGGGTCCATTTGTGCTATAGTAGGCAGCAAATTTTGCTCACTTTGCATATAGGAAGAGTCATATTCTCAAATGAAGAGAGACAGAAAGAATGAGCCATGACAAGCCAACTATTTCTGCTCTCAAAAAAAAAAAAAAAAAAAAAAAAATATGCACCTGCTACAATTCTCACCTACACTTGCTCTACCACTGTGTTTTACATTGCATTCTATGATTTATATTCACAGATACAGTCACAAAATTTACCCCACAAGCACTGGTTCCCTCTCTTCAGTATTCCACATGCAATACATTCTCATAGCACACTGGACCATCATTAAGCTCACCATCCCATTTAAACTATCACAATGTATTATGTGTCACATTTGCACAGTAAATCCACAGTTCAAGGAATACACCAAGAAATGCATTAATCACACTGTTCAAAATGGAAATGCCATGGCTGCAGCCCACCAAATTCTACTGCACAATCACTGTTATCACTGCATGAAGGAGATTTTCCACCAGCAGCCTTTAGATGAAACATGTAAGCTACATAAAGGTTCAACAAAACCTCAACATCAGGGACTGCATTAGCTACCATCCAAATAGCTACTAGCTCTTACCTTTCTTTCAATCCCTCTGCTCTGCACACTACAGCACATGTATGTATTCTCAAAATGAGGCAAAGCCTTGCACAACATTACAGTTCTTCCTGCTTCATGTAACACACACCAGATAGGACACTGTCCTCAATGTGAGTGCCCTTACTAGGCACTGTGCAGCCTAACACATCAATCATCTCAAGTCAACAGACTCATTGCCCAATATTATCAACAGCAGTTCCATGGTCATAAGTTCTAATTATCAAGGTGTACACACAGCAGCGTCCAAAAAGGATCAAACATGCATCTAATCATCAGGACACAAACACAAATTATAACACTGGCAGTGCTGTGAAAATGAATTAAGTACAACACTTGCCTCCCACACACTCACCAACTTTCACTGTACTGCCCTAGTCTCCTCCACTAAATTCTGACAGAAGTTTTGTCAAATCCTACATTTATCAGTAATCACTGCATGTGTGTACCACAAGTATGTTATGGAGCAAGAATTGCCACTAGACAGAACCACATTTCAATTGTCCACATTGGCATCTTTTTTCACACATAGCAGTTGCACAACAACTTACACTGAGGAGAATGTTTCTCACCAGCTCCCTAAGACATGTACACAATTCATCAGTGAACACAGCCTAGTCTGTGTACATGGTCCCCAACAACCATCAGCTAAACACTTCCACAAGTGCAGAATGAGTACACAGATAAACACAGCTTGAAGCATTGTTTCTATGACACTTACACCCCCTCAGGGGTTGCCAAAAATTGCCACAGAGACGGTATTTCACGTCTCTCTGGCGGGGTATTGGTAAAAGTTTTCAACTAGCAATAATCGCACCTCAGTTATACTTCATTGGTTACGATATTGCCACTGCGCAAAGATTAACTACCTAGCGCCTGGCACTGCTATTTATACCTGACGTTTGTTCCAAACACCTACAAGTACTTGCGTCATTGATACCTATCAGTATTACCTTACACTACTCAAGTTCCATTGGGGGAAACAAATACAGAAATATACAGAAAAAAAAAACAGTAAAATACATTTTATTAGAGGCAGACTTTCTGTTCTTTGCTCCTTGTGTCTAATAGTTGCTTACACGCCCACTCACCGCCATCTTAAACGCTCAAAACTGCACAGTAGTTCTCCCCTTGACCGTCAGGCGCGCTACTGCTCACTCGCCTAGCTCCACACAGACGAAAGTAGCACAACCTCATTTAGCAAATACCGGCACACCCATTAAGACTCTTCGTTAGATTTTGTTATTTTGTGACCGCTGGTTAGTACTAGACACCAAGAAAACTGCCAACTGCATTTACATTGACTTAACAAACCATACACTTCTCAGCAAAAGCTGTTTGACGTACTGAGCAGTAAAATGCTAGTTTTACTCGAATCATGCCGTGAAATTGATTAATGTCGATGGGTGAAATATTTGTGTAACAGATTAGGCACCCTGGAAACACAATGAAATGAGATTTACAAATCCTCTCATGTAGCTGTTTTAAGTTGTTGAAATGAGTTTACCTTGCAGGAAAGTACAACTAGAAATCAATCAGTAAATTGCTTCATAGCGCTGGGAACACGTGCTGCAGTCTTAAATATACAAGATACACGCTTATTCCACATTGCGCCAAACAACCTGCCCAAAAATATATATGTTGGACTCCTCTACTGTTGTTTATGTTCTTGTCCAAGAAGAATCATAGAAAGCTAACAGTATCCAAACCTGCCTGCTGTCTCATTGGCCCCAGCTAATATATTGCCTGACAAAAATGAAAATATCTGAATGTGTGCTAAATAGTATCTCGAGTGCCAACCATTCATAACAGATCCAAACAATAAGACATTTTCTATGGGTCCATTTGTGCTATAGTAGGCAGCAAATTTTGCTCACTTTGCATATAGGAAGAGTCATATTCTCAAATGAAGAGAGACAGAAAGAATGAGCCATGACAAGCCAACTATTTCTGCTCTCAAAAAAAAAAAAAAAAAAAAAAAATATGCACCTGCTACAATTCTCACCTACACTTGCTCTACCACTGTGTTTTACATTGCATTCTATGATTTATATTCACAGATACAGTCACAAAATTTACCCCACAAGCACTGGTTCCCTCTCTTCAGTATTCCACATGCAATACATTCTCATAGCACACTGGACCATCATTAAGCTCACCATCCCATTTAAACTATCACAATGTATTATGTGTCACATTTGCACAGTAAATCCACAGTTCAAGGAATACACCAAGAAATGCATTAATCACACTGTTCAAAATGGAAATGCCATGGCTGCAGCCCACCAAATTCTACTGCACAATCACTGTTATCACTGCATGAAGGAGATTTTCCACCAGCAGCCTTTAGATGAAACATGTAAGCTACATAAAGGTTCAACAAAACCTCAACATCAGGGACTGCATTAGCTACCATCCAAATAGCTACTAGCTCTTACCTTTCTTTCAATCCCTCTGCTCTGCACACTACAGCACATGTATGTATTCTCAAAATGAGGCAAAGCCTTGCACAACATTACAGTTCTTCCTGCTTCATGTAACACACACCAGATAGGACACTGTCCTCAATGTGAGTGCCCTTACTAGGCACTGTGCAGCCTAACACATCAATCATCTCAAGTCAACAGACTCATTGCCCAATATTATCAACAGCAGTTCCATGGTCATAAGTTCTAATTATCAAGGTGTACACACAGCAGCGTCCAAAAAGGATCAAACATGCATCTAATCATCAGGACACAAACACAAATTATAACACTGGCAGTGCTGTGAAAATGAATTAAGTACAACACTTGCCTCCCACACACTCACCAACTTTCACTGTACTGCCCTAGTCTCCTCCACTAAATTCTGACAGAAGTTTTGTCAAATCCTACATTTATCAGTAATCACTGCATGTGTGTACCACAAGTATGTTATGGAGCAAGAATTGCCACTAGACAGAACCACATTTCAATTGTCCACATTGGCATCTTTTTTCACACATAGCAGTTGCACAACAACTTACACTGAGGAGAATGTTTCTCACCAGCTCCCTAAGACATGTACACAATTCATCAGTGAACACAGCCTAGTCTGTGTACATGGTCCCCAACAACCATCAGCTAAACACTTCCACAAGTGCAGAATGAGTACACAGATAAACACAGCTTGAAGCATTGTTTCTATGACACTTACACCCCCTCAGGGGTTGCCAAAAATTGCCACAGAGACGGTATTTCACGTCTCTCTGGCGGGGTATTGGTAAAAGTTTTCAACTAGCAATAATCGCACCTCAGTTATACTTCATTGGTTACGATATTGCCACTGCGCAAAGATTAACTACCTAGCGCCTGGCACTGCTATTTATACCTGACGTTTGTTCCAAACACCTACAAGTACTTGCGTCATTGATACCTATCAGTATTACCTTACACTACTCAAGTTCCATTGGGGGAAACAAATACAGAAATATACAGAAAAAAAAAACAGTAAAATACATTTTATTAGAGGCAGACTTTCTGTTCTTTGCTCCTTGTGTCTAATAGTTGCTTACACGCCCACTCACCGCCATCTTAAACGCTCAAAACTGCACAGTAGTTCTCCCCTTGACCGTCAGGCGCGCTACTGCTCACTCGCCTAGCTCCACACAGACGAAAGTAGCACAACCTCATTTAGCAAATACCGGCACACCCATTAAGACTCTTCGTTAGATTTTGTTATTTTGTGACCGCTGGTTAGTACTAGACACCAAGAAAACTGCCAACTGCATTTACATTGACTTAACAAACCATACACTTCTCAGCAAAAGCTGTTTGACGTACTGAGCAGTAAAATGCTAGTTTTACTCGAATCATGCCGTGAAATTGATTAATGTCGATGGGTGAAATATTTGTGTAACAGATTAGGCACCCTGGAAACACAATGAAATGAGATTTACAAATCCTCTCATGTAGCTGTTTTAAGTTGTTGAAATGAGTTTACCTTGCAGGAAAGTACAACTAGAAATCAATCAGTAAATTGCTTCATAGCGCTGGGAACACGTGCTGCAGTCTTAAATATACAAGATACACGCTTATTCCACATTGCGCCAAACAACCTGCCCAAAAATATATATGTTGGACTCCTCTACTGTTGTTTATGTTCTTGTCCAAGAAGAATCATAGAAAGCTAACAGTATCCAAACCTGCCTGCTGTCTCATTGGCCCCAGCTAATATATTGCCTGACAAAAATGAAAATATCTGAATGTGTGCTAAATAGTATCTCGAGTGCCAACCATTCATAACAGATCCAAACAATAAGACATTTTCTATGGGTCCATTTGTGCTATAGTAGGCAGCAAATTTTGCTCACTTTGCATATAGGAAGAGTCATATTCTCAAATGAAGAGAGACAGAAAGAATGAGCCATGACAAGCCAACTATTTCTGCTCTCAAAAAAAAAAAAAAAAAAAAAAAAATATGCACCTGCTACAATTCTCACCTACACTTGCTCTACCACTGTGTTTTACATTGCATTCTATGATTTATATTCACAGATACAGTCACAAAATTTACCCCACAAGCACTGGTTCCCTCTCTTCAGTATTCCACATGCAATACATTCTCATAGCACACTGGACCATCATTAAGCTCACCATCCCATTTAAACTATCACAATGTATTATGTGTCACATTTGCACAGTAAATCCACAGTTCAAGGAATACACCAAGAAATGCATTAATCACACTGTTCAAAATGGAAATGCCATGGCTGCAGCCCACCAAATTCTACTGCACAATCACTGTTATCACTGCATGAAGGAGATTTTCCACCAGCAGCCTTTAGATGAAACATGTAAGCTACATAAAGGTTCAACAAAACCTCAACATCAGGGACTGCATTAGCTACCATCCAAATAGCTACTAGCTCTTACCTTTCTTTCAATCCCTCTGCTCTGCACACTACAGCACATGTATGTATTCTCAAAATGAGGCAAAGCCTTGCACAACATTACAGTTCTTCCTGCTTCATGTAACACACACCAGATAGGACACTGTCCTCAATGTGAGTGCCCTTACTAGGCACTGTGCAGCCTAACACATCAATCATCTCAAGTCAACAGACTCATTGCCCAATATTATCAACAGCAGTTCCATGGTCATAAGTTCTAATTATCAAGGTGTACACACAGCAGCGTCCAAAAAGGATCAAACATGCATCTAATCATCAGGACACAAACACAAATTATAACACTGGCAGTGCTGTGAAAATGAATTAAGTACAACACTTGCCTCCCACACACTCACCAACTTTCACTGTACTGCCCTAGTCTCCTCCACTAAATTCTGACAGAAGTTTTGTCAAATCCTACATTTATCAGTAATCACTGCATGTGTGTACCACAAGTATGTTATGGAGCAAGAATTGCCACTAGACAGAACCACATTTCAATTGTCCACATTGGCATCTTTTTTCACACATAGCAGTTGCACAACAACTTACACTGAGGAGAATGTTTCTCACCAGCTCCCTAAGACATGTACACAATTCATCAGTGAACACAGCCTAGTCTGTGTACATGGTCCCCAACAACCATCAGCTAAACACTTCCACAAGTGCAGAATGAGTACACAGATAAACACAGCTTGAAGCATTGTTTCTATGACACTTACACCCCCTCAGGGGTTGCCAAAAATTGCCACAGAGACGGTATTTCACGTCTCTCTGGCGGGGTATTGGTAAAAGTTTTCAACTAGCAATAATCGCACCTCAGTTATACTTCATTGGTTACGATATTGCCACTGCGCAAAGATTAACTACCTAGCGCCTGGCACTGCTATTTATACCTGACGTTTGTTCCAAACACCTACAAGTACTTGCGTCATTGATACCTATCAGTATTACCTTACACTACTCAAGTTCCATTGGGGGAAACAAATACAGAAATATACAGAAAAAAAAAACAGTAAAATACATTTTATTAGAGGCAGACTTTCTGTTCTTTGCTCCTTGTGTCTAATAGTTGCTTACACGCCCACTCACCGCCATCTTAAACGCTCAAAACTGCACAGTAGTTCTCCCCTTGACCGTCAGGCGCGCTACTGCTCACTCGCCTAGCTCCACACAGACGAAAGTAGCACAACCTCATTTAGCAAATACCGGCACACCCATTAAGACTCTTCGTTAGATTTTGTTATTTTGTGACCGCTGGTTAGTACTAGACACCAAGAAAACTGCCAACTGCATTTACATTGACTTAACAAACCATACACTTCTCAGCAAAAGCTGTTTGACGTACTGAGCAGTAAAATGCTAGTTTTACTCGAATCATGCCGTGAAATTGATTAATGTCGATGGGTGAAATATTTGTGTAACAGATTAGGCACCCTGGAAACACAATGAAATGAGATTTACAAATCCTCTCATGTAGCTGTTTTAAGTTGTTGAAATGAGTTTACCTTGCAGGAAAGTACAACTAGAAATCAATCAGTAAATTGCTTCATAGCGCTGGGAACACGTGCTGCAGTCTTAAATATACAAGATACACGCTTATTCCACATTGCGCCAAACAACCTGCCCAAAAATATATATGTTGGACTCCTCTACTGTTGTTTATGTTCTTGTCCAAGAAGAATCATAGAAAGCTAACAGTATCCAAACCTGCCTGCTGTCTCATTGGCCCCAGCTAATATATTGCCTGACAAAAATGAAAATATCTGAATGTGTGCTAAATAGTATCTCGAGTGCCAACCATTCATAACAGATCCAAACAATAAGACATTTTCTATGGGTCCATTTGTGCTATAGTAGGCAGCAAATTTTGCTCACTTTGCATATAGGAAGAGTCATATTCTCAAATGAAGAGAGACAGAAAGAATGAGCCATGACAAGCCAACTATTTCTGCTCTCAAAAAAAAAAAAAAAAAAAAAAAAATATGCACCTGCTACAATTCTCACCTACACTTGCTCTACCACTGTGTTTTACATTGCATTCTATGATTTATATTCACAGATACAGTCACAAAATTTACCCCACAAGCACTGGTTCCCTCTCTTCAGTATTCCACATGCAATACATTCTCATAGCACACTGGACCATCATTAAGCTCACCATCCCATTTAAACTATCACAATGTATTATGTGTCACATTTGCACAGTAAATCCACAGTTCAAGGAATACACCAAGAAATGCATTAATCACACTGTTCAAAATGGAAATGCCATGGCTGCAGCCCACCAAATTCTACTGCACAATCACTGTTATCACTGCATGAAGGAGATTTTCCACCAGCAGCCTTTAGATGAAACATGTAAGCTACATAAAGGTTCAACAAAACCTCAACATCAGGGACTGCATTAGCTACCATCCAAATAGCTACTAGCTCTTACCTTTCTTTCAATCCCTCTGCTCTGCACACTACAGCACATGTATGTATTCTCAAAATGAGGCAAAGCCTTGCACAACATTACAGTTCTTCCTGCTTCATGTAACACACACCAGATAGGACACTGTCCTCAATGTGAGTGCCCTTACTAGGCACTGTGCAGCCTAACACATCAATCATCTCAAGTCAACAGACTCATTGCCCAATATTATCAACAGCAGTTCCATGGTCATAAGTTCTAATTATCAAGGTGTACACACAGCAGCGTCCAAAAAGGATCAAACATGCATCTAATCATCAGGACACAAACACAAATTATAACACTGGCAGTGCTGTGAAAATGAATTAAGTACAACACTTGCCTCCCACACACTCACCAACTTTCACTGTACTGCCCTAGTCTCCTCCACTAAATTCTGACAGAAGTTTTGTCAAATCCTACATTTATCAGTAATCACTGCATGTGTGTACCACAAGTATGTTATGGAGCAAGAATTGCCACTAGACAGAACCACATTTCAATTGTCCACATTGGCATCTTTTTTCACACATAGCAGTTGCACAACAACTTACACTGAGGAGAATGTTTCTCACCAGCTCCCTAAGACATGTACACAATTCATCAGTGAACACAGCCTAGTCTGTGTACATGGTCCCCAACAACCATCAGCTAAACACTTCCACAAGTGCAGAATGAGTACACAGATAAACACAGCTTGAAGCATTGTTTCTATGACACTTACACCCCCTCAGGGGTTGCCAAAAATTGCCACAGAGACGGTATTTCACGTCTCTCTGGCGGGGTATTGGTAAAAGTTTTCAACTAGCAATAATCGCACCTCAGTTATACTTCATTGGTTACGATATTGCCACTGCGCAAAGATTAACTACCTAGCGCCTGGCACTGCTATTTATACCTGACGTTTGTTCCAAACACCTACAAGTACTTGCGTCATTGATACCTATCAGTATTACCTTACACTACTCAAGTTCCATTGGGGGAAACAAATACAGAAATATACAGAAAAAAAAACAGTAAAATACATTTTATTAGAGGCAGACTTTCTGTTCTTTGCTCCTTGTGTCTAATAGTTGCTTACACGCCCACTCACCGCCATCTTAAACGCTCAAAACTGCACAGTAGTTCTCCCCTTGACCGTCAGGCGCGCTACTGCTCACTCGCCTAGCTCCACACAGACGAAAGTAGCACAACCTCATTTAGCAAATACCGGCACACCCATTAAGACTCTTCGTTAGATTTTGTTATTTTGTGACCGCTGGTTAGTACTAGACACCAAGAAAACTGCCAACTGCATTTACATTGACTTAACAAACCATACACTTCTCAGCAAAAGCTGTTTGACGTACTGAGCAGTAAAATGCTAGTTTTACTCGAATCATGCCGTGAAATTGATTAATGTCGATGGGTGAAATATTTGTGTAACAGATTAGGCACCCTGGAAACACAATGAAATGAGATTTACAAATCCTCTCATGTAGCTGTTTTAAGTTGTTGAAATGAGTTTACCTTGCAGGAAAGTACAACTAGAAATCAATCAGTAAATTGCTTCATAGCGCTGGGAACACGTGCTGCAGTCTTAAATATACAAGATACACGCTTATTCCACATTGCGCCAAACAACCTGCCCAAAAATATATATGTTGGACTCCTCTACTGTTGTTTATGTTCTTGTCCAAGAAGAATCATAGAAAGCTAACAGTATCCAAACCTGCCTGCTGTCTCATTGGCCCCAGCTAATATATTGCCTGACAAAAATGAAAATATCTGAATGTGTGCTAAATAGTATCTCGAGTGCCAACCATTCATAACAGATCCAAACAATAAGACATTTTCTATGGGTCCATTTGTGCTATAGTAGGCAGCAAATTTTGCTCACTTTGCATATAGGAAGAGTCATATTCTCAAATGAAGAGAGACAGAAAGAATGAGCCATGACAAGCCAACTATTTCTGCTCTCAAAAAAAAAAAAAAAAAAAAAAAATATGCACCTGCTACAATTCTCACCTACACTTGCTCTACCACTGTGTTTTACATTGCATTCTATGATTTATATTCACAGATACAGTCACAAAATTTACCCCACAAGCACTGGTTCCCTCTCTTCAGTATTCCACATGCAATACATTCTCATAGCACACTGGACCATCATTAAGCTCACCATCCCATTTAAACTATCACAATGTATTATGTGTCACATTTGCACAGTAAATCCACAGTTCAAGGAATACACCAAGAAATGCATTAATCACACTGTTCAAAATGGAAATGCCATGGCTGCAGCCCACCAAATTCTACTGCACAATCACTGTTATCACTGCATGAAGGAGATTTTCCACCAGCAGCCTTTAGATGAAACATGTAAGCTACATAAAGGTTCAACAAAACCTCAACATCAGGGACTGCATTAGCTACCATCCAAATAGCTACTAGCTCTTACCTTTCTTTCAATCCCTCTGCTCTGCACACTACAGCACATGTATGTATTCTCAAAATGAGGCAAAGCCTTGCACAACATTACAGTTCTTCCTGCTTCATGTAACACACACCAGATAGGACACTGTCCTCAATGTGAGTGCCCTTACTAGGCACTGTGCAGCCTAACACATCAATCATCTCAAGTCAACAGACTCATTGCCCAATATTATCAACAGCAGTTCCATGGTCATAAGTTCTAATTATCAAGGTGTACACACAGCAGCGTCCAAAAAGGATCAAACATGCATCTAATCATCAGGACACAAACACAAATTATAACACTGGCAGTGCTGTGAAAATGAATTAAGTACAACACTTGCCTCCCACACACTCACCAACTTTCACTGTACTGCCCTAGTCTCCTCCACTAAATTCTGACAGAAGTTTTGTCAAATCCTACATTTATCAGTAATCACTGCATGTGTGTACCACAAGTATGTTATGGAGCAAGAATTGCCACTAGACAGAACCACATTTCAATTGTCCACATTGGCATCTTTTTTCACACATAGCAGTTGCACAACAACTTACACTGAGGAGAATGTTTCTCACCAGCTCCCTAAGACATGTACACAATTCATCAGTGAACACAGCCTAGTCTGTGTACATGGTCCCCAACAACCATCAGCTAAACACTTCCACAAGTGCAGAATGAGTACACAGATAAACACAGCTTGAAGCATTGTTTCTATGACACTTACACCCCCTCAGGGGTTGCCAAAAATTGCCACAGAGACGGTATTTCACGTCTCTCTGGCGGGGTATTGGTAAAAGTTTTCAACTAGCAATAATCGCACCTCAGTTATACTTCATTGGTTACGATATTGCCACTGCGCAAAGATTAACTACCTAGCGCCTGGCACTGCTATTTATACCTGACGTTTGTTCCAAACACCTACAAGTACTTGCGTCATTGATACCTATCAGTATTACCTTACACTACTCAAGTTCCATTGGGGGAAACAAATACAGAAACATACAGAAAAAAAAACAGTAAAATACATTTTATTAGAGGCAGACTTTCTGTTCTTTGCTCCTTGTGTCTAATAGTTGCTTACACGCCCACTCACCGCCATCTTAAACGCTCAAAACTGCACAGTAGTTCTCCCCTTGACCGTCAGGCGCGCTACTGCTCACTCGCCTAGCTCCACACAGACGAAAGTAGCACAACCTCATTTAGCAAATACCGGCACACCCATTAAGACTCTTCGTTAGATTTTGTTATTTTGTGACCGCTGGTTAGTACTAGACACCAAGAAAACTGCCAACTGCATTTACATTGACTTAACAAACCATACACTTCTCAGCAAAAGCTGTTTGACGTACTGAGCAGTAAAATGCTAGTTTTACTCGAATCATGCCGTGAAATTGATTAATGTCGATGGGTGAAATATTTGTGTAACAGATTAGGCACCCTGGAAACACAATGAAATGAGATTTACAAATCCTCTCATGTAGCTGTTTTAAGTTGTTGAAATGAGTTTACCTTGCAGGAAAGTACAACTAGAAATCAATCAGTAAATTGCTTCATAGCGCTGGGAACACGTGCTGCAGTCTTAAATATACAAGATACACGCTTATTCCACATTGCGCCAAACAACCTGCCCAAAAATATATATGTTGGACTCCTCTACTGTTGTTTATGTTCTTGTCCAAGAAGAATCATAGAAAGCTAACAGTATCCAAACCTGCCTGCTGTCTCATTGGCCCCAGCTAATATATTGCCTGACAAAAATGAAAATATCTGAATGTGTGCTAAATAGTATCTCGAGTGCCAACCATTCATAACAGATCCAAACAATAAGACATTTTCTATGGGTCCATTTGTGCTATAGTAGGCAGCAAATTTTGCTCACTTTGCATATAGGAAGAGTCATATTCTCAAATGAAGAGAGACAGAAAGAATGAGCCATGACAAGCCAACTATTTCTGCTCTCAAAAAAAAAAAAAAAAAAAAAAAATATGCACCTGCTACAATTCTCACCTACACTTGCTCTACCACTGTGTTTTACATTGCATTCTATGATTTATATTCACAGATACAGTCACAAAATTTACCCCACAAGCACTGGTTCCCTCTCTTCAGTATTCCACATGCAATACATTCTCATAGCACACTGGACCATCATTAAGCTCACCATCCCATTTAAACTATCACAATGTATTATGTGTCACATTTGCACAGTAAATCCACAGTTCAAGGAATACACCAAGAAATGCATTAATCACACTGTTCAAAATGGAAATGCCATGGCTGCAGCCCACCAAATTCTACTGCACAATCACTGTTATCACTGCATGAAGGAGATTTTCCACCAGCAGCCTTTAGATGAAACATGTAAGCTACATAAAGGTTCAACAAAACCTCAACATCAGGGACTGCATTAGCTACCATCCAAATAGCTACTAGCTCTTACCTTTCTTTCAATCCCTCTGCTCTGCACACTACAGCACATGTATGTATTCTCAAAATGAGGCAAAGCCTTGCACAACATTACAGTTCTTCCTGCTTCATGTAACACACACCAGATAGGACACTGTCCTCAATGTGAGTGCCCTTACTAGGCACTGTGCAGCCTAACACATCAATCATCTCAAGTCAACAGACTCATTGCCCAATATTATCAACAGCAGTTCCATGGTCATAAGTTCTAATTATCAAGGTGTACACACAGCAGCGTCCAAAAAGGATCAAACATGCATCTAATCATCAGGACACAAACACAAATTATAACACTGGCAGTGCTGTGAAAATGAATTAAGTACAACACTTGCCTCCCACACACTCACCAACTTTCACTGTACTGCCCTAGTCTCCTCCACTAAATTCTGACAGAAGTTTTGTCAAATCCTACATTTATCAGTAATCACTGCATGTGTGTACCACAAGTATGTTATGGAGCAAGAATTGCCACTAGACAGAACCACATTTCAATTGTCCACATTGGCATCTTTTTTCACACATAGCAGTTGCACAACAACTTACACTGAGGAGAATGTTTCTCACCAGCTCCCTAAGACATGTACACAATTCATCAGTGAACACAGCCTAGTCTGTGTACATGGTCCCCAACAACCATCAGCTAAACACTTCCACAAGTGCAGAATGAGTACACAGATAAACACAGCTTGAAGCATTGTTTCTATGACACTTACACCCCCTCAGGGGTTGCCAAAAATTGCCACAGAGACGGTATTTCACGTCTCTCTGGCGGGGTATTGGTAAAAGTTTTCAACTAGCAATAATCGCACCTCAGTTATACTTCATTGGTTACGATATTGCCACTGCGCAAAGATTAACTACCTAGCGCCTGGCACTGCTATTTATACCTGACGTTTGTTCCAAACACCTACAAGTACTTGCGTCATTGATACCTATCAGTATTACCTTACACTACTCAAGTTCCATTGGGGGAAACAAATACAGAAACATACAGAAAAAAAAACAGTAAAATACATTTTATTAGAGGCAGACTTTCTGTTCTTTGCTCCTTGTGTCTAATAGTTGCTTACACGCCCACTCACCGCCATCTTAAACGCTCAAAACTGCACAGTAGTTCTCCCCTTGACCGTCAGGCGCGCTACTGCTCACTCGCCTAGCTCCACACAGACGAAAGTAGCACAACCTCATTTAGCAAATACCGGCACACCCATTAAGACTCTTCGTTAGATTTTGTTATTTTGTGACCGCTGGTTAGTACTAGACACCAAGAAAACTGCCAACTGCATTTACATTGACTTAACAAACCATACACTTCTCAGCAAAAGCTGTTTGACGTACTGAGCAGTAAAATGCTAGTTTTACTCGAATCATGCCGTGAAATTGATTAATGTCGATGGGTGAAATATTTGTGTAACAGATTAGGCACCCTGGAAACACAATGAAATGAGATTTACAAATCCTCTCATGTAGCTGTTTTAAGTTGTTGAAATGAGTTTACCTTGCAGGAAAGTACAACTAGAAATCAATCAGTAAATTGCTTCATAGCGCTGGGAACACGTGCTGCAGTCTTAAATATACAAGATACACGCTTATTCCACATTGCGCCAAACAACCTGCCCAAAAATATATATGTTGGACTCCTCTACTGTTGTTTATGTTCTTGTCCAAGAAGAATCATAGAAAGCTAACAGTATCCAAACCTGCCTGCTGTCTCATTGGCCCCAGCTAATATATTGCCTGACAAAAATGAAAATATCTGAATGTGTGCTAAATAGTATCTCGAGTGCCAACCATTCATAACAGATCCAAACAATAAGACATTTTCTATGGGTCCATTTGTGCTATAGTAGGCAGCAAATTTTGCTCACTTTGCATATAGGAAGAGTCATATTCTCAAATGAAGAGAGACAGAAAGAATGAGCCATGACAAGCCAACTATTTCTGCTCTCAAAAAAAAAAAAAAAAAAAAAAAAAATATGCACCTGCTACAATTCTCACCTACACTTGCTCTACCACTGTGTTTTACATTGCATTCTATGATTTATATTCACAGATACAGTCACAAAATTTACCCCACAAGCACTGGTTCCCTCTCTTCAGTATTCCACATGCAATACATTCTCATAGCACACTGGACCATCATTAAGCTCACCATCCCATTTAAACTATCACAATGTATTATGTGTCACATTTGCACAGTAAATCCACAGTTCAAGGAATACACCAAGAAATGCATTAATCACACTGTTCAAAATGGAAATGCCATGGCTGCAGCCCACCAAATTCTACTGCACAATCACTGTTATCACTGCATGAAGGAGATTTTCCACCAGCAGCCTTTAGATGAAACATGTAAGCTACATAAAGGTTCAACAAAACCTCAACATCAGGGACTGCATTAGCTACCATCCAAATAGCTACTAGCTCTTACCTTTCTTTCAATCCCTCTGCTCTGCACACTACAGCACATGTATGTATTCTCAAAATGAGGCAAAGCCTTGCACAACATTACAGTTCTTCCTGCTTCATGTAACACACACCAGATAGGACACTGTCCTCAATGTGAGTGCCCTTACTAGGCACTGTGCAGCCTAACACATCAATCATCTCAAGTCAACAGACTCATTGCCCAATATTATCAACAGCAGTTCCATGGTCATAAGTTCTAATTATCAAGGTGTACACACAGCAGCGTCCAAAAAGGATCAAACATGCATCTAATCATCAGGACACAAACACAAATTATAACACTGGCAGTGCTGTGAAAATGAATTAAGTACAACACTTGCCTCCCACACACTCACCAACTTTCACTGTACTGCCCTAGTCTCCTCCACTAAATTCTGACAGAAGTTTTGTCAAATCCTACATTTATCAGTAATCACTGCATGTGTGTACCACAAGTATGTTATGGAGCAAGAATTGCCACTAGACAGAACCACATTTCAATTGTCCACATTGGCATCTTTTTTCACACATAGCAGTTGCACAACAACTTACACTGAGGAGAATGTTTCTCACCAGCTCCCTAAGACATGTACACAATTCATCAGTGAACACAGCCTAGTCTGTGTACATGGTCCCCAACAACCATCAGCTAAACACTTCCACAAGTGCAGAATGAGTACACAGATAAACACAGCTTGAAGCATTGTTTCTATGACACTTACACCCCCTCAGGGGTTGCCAAAAATTGCCACAGAGACGGTATTTCACGTCTCTCTGGCGGGGTATTGGTAAAAGTTTTCAACTAGCAATAATCGCACCTCAGTTATACTTCATTGGTTACGATATTGCCACTGCGCAAAGATTAACTACCTAGCGCCTGGCACTGCTATTTATACCTGACGTTTGTTCCAAACACCTACAAGTACTTGCGTCATTGATACCTATCAGTATTACCTTACACTACTCAAGTTCCATTGGGGGAAACAAATACAGAAATATACAGAAAAAAAAAACAGTAAAATACATTTTATTAGAGGCAGACTTTCTGTTCTTTGCTCCTTGTGTCTAATAGTTGCTTACACGCCCACTCACCGCCATCTTAAACGCTCAAAACTGCACAGTAGTTCTCCCCTTGACCGTCAGGCGCGCTACTGCTCACTCGCCTAGCTCCACACAGACGAAAGTAGCACAACCTCATTTAGCAAATACCGGCACACCCATTAAGACTCTTCGTTAGATTTTGTTATTTTGTGACCGCTGGTTAGTACTAGACACCAAGAAAACTGCCAACTGCATTTACATTGACTTAACAAACCATACACTTCTCAGCAAAAGCTGTTTGACGTACTGAGCAGTAAAATGCTAGTTTTACTCGAATCATGCCGTGAAATTGATTAATGTCGATGGGTGAAATATTTGTGTAACAGATTAGGCACCCTGGAAACACAATGAAATGAGATTTACAAATCCTCTCATGTAGCTGTTTTAAGTTGTTGAAATGAGTTTACCTTGCAGGAAAGTACAACTAGAAATCAATCAGTAAATTGCTTCATAGCGCTGGGAACACGTGCTGCAGTCTTAAATATACAAGATACACGCTTATTCCACATTGCGCCAAACAACCTGCCCAAAAATATATATGTTGGACTCCTCTACTGTTGTTTATGTTCTTGTCCAAGAAGAATCATAGAAAGCTAACAGTATCCAAACCTGCCTGCTGTCTCATTGGCCCCAGCTAATATATTGCCTGACAAAAATGAAAATATCTGAATGTGTGCTAAATAGTATCTCGAGTGCCAACCATTCATAACAGATCCAAACAATAAGACATTTTCTATGGGTCCATTTGTGCTATAGTAGGCAGCAAATTTTGCTCACTTTGCATATAGGAAGAGTCATATTCTCAAATGAAGAGAGACAGAAAGAATGAGCCATGACAAGCCAACTATTTCTGCTCTCAAAAAAAAAAAAAAAAAAAAAAAAATATGCACCTGCTACAATTCTCACCTACACTTGCTCTACCACTGTGTTTTACATTGCATTCTATGATTTATATTCACAGATACAGTCACAAAATTTACCCCACAAGCACTGGTTCCCTCTCTTCAGTATTCCACATGCAATACATTCTCATAGCACACTGGACCATCATTAAGCTCACCATCCCATTTAAACTATCACAATGTATTATGTGTCACATTTGCACAGTAAATCCACAGTTCAAGGAATACACCAAGAAATGCATTAATCACACTGTTCAAAATGGAAATGCCATGGCTGCAGCCCACCAAATTCTACTGCACAATCACTGTTATCACTGCATGAAGGAGATTTTCCACCAGCAGCCTTTAGATGAAACATGTAAGCTACATAAAGGTTCAACAAAACCTCAACATCAGGGACTGCATTAGCTACCATCCAAATAGCTACTAGCTCTTACCTTTCTTTCAATCCCTCTGCTCTGCACACTACAGCACATGTATGTATTCTCAAAATGAGGCAAAGCCTTGCACAACATTACAGTTCTTCCTGCTTCATGTAACACACACCAGATAGGACACTGTCCTCAATGTGAGTGCCCTTACTAGGCACTGTGCAGCCTAACACATCAATCATCTCAAGTCAACAGACTCATTGCCCAATATTATCAACAGCAGTTCCATGGTCATAAGTTCTAATTATCAAGGTGTACACACAGCAGCGTCCAAAAAGGATCAAACATGCATCTAATCATCAGGACACAAACACAAATTATAACACTGGCAGTGCTGTGAAAATGAATTAAGTACAACACTTGCCTCCCACACACTCACCAACTTTCACTGTACTGCCCTAGTCTCCTCCACTAAATTCTGACAGAAGTTTTGTCAAATCCTACATTTATCAGTAATCACTGCATGTGTGTACCACAAGTATGTTATGGAGCAAGAATTGCCACTAGACAGAACCACATTTCAATTGTCCACATTGGCATCTTTTTTCACACATAGCAGTTGCACAACAACTTACACTGAGGAGAATGTTTCTCACCAGCTCCCTAAGACATGTACACAATTCATCAGTGAACACAGCCTAGTCTGTGTACATGGTCCCCAACAACCATCAGCTAAACACTTCCACAAGTGCAGAATGAGTACACAGATAAACACAGCTTGAAGCATTGTTTCTATGACACTTACACCCCCTCAGGGGTTGCCAAAAATTGCCACAGAGACGGTATTTCACGTCTCTCTGGCGGGGTATTGGTAAAAGTTTTCAACTAGCAATAATCGCACCTCAGTTATACTTCATTGGTTACGATATTGCCACTGCGCAAAGATTAACTACCTAGCGCCTGGCACTGCTATTTATACCTGACGTTTGTTCCAAACACCTACAAGTACTTGCGTCATTGATACCTATCAGTATTACCTTACACTACTCAAGTTCCATTGGGGGAAACAAATACAGAAATATACAGAAAAAAAAAACAGTAAAATACATTTTATTAGAGGCAGACTTTCTGTTCTTTGCTCCTTGTGTCTAATAGTTGCTTACACGCCCACTCACCGCCATCTTAAACGCTCAAAACTGCACAGTAGTTCTCCCCTTGACCGTCAGGCGCGCTACTGCTCACTCGCCTAGCTCCACACAGACGAAAGTAGCACAACCTCATTTAGCAAATACCGGCACACCCATTAAGACTCTTCGTTAGATTTTGTTATTTTGTGACCGCTGGTTAGTACTAGACACCAAGAAAACTGCCAACTGCATTTACATTGACTTAACAAACCATACACTTCTCAGCAAAAGCTGTTTGACGTACTGAGCAGTAAAATGCTAGTTTTACTCGAATCATGCCGTGAAATTGATTAATGTCGATGGGTGAAATATTTGTGTAACAGATTAGGCACCCTGGAAACACAATGAAATGAGATTTACAAATCCTCTCATGTAGCTGTTTTAAGTTGTTGAAATGAGTTTACCTTGCAGGAAAGTACAACTAGAAATCAATCAGTAAATTGCTTCATAGCGCTGGGAACACGTGCTGCAGTCTTAAATATACAAGATACACGCTTATTCCACATTGCGCCAAACAACCTGCCCAAAAATATATATGTTGGACTCCTCTACTGTTGTTTATGTTCTTGTCCAAGAAGAATCATAGAAAGCTAACAGTATCCAAACCTGCCTGCTGTCTCATTGGCCCCAGCTAATATATTGCCTGACAAAAATGAAAATATCTGAATGTGTGCTAAATAGTATCTCGAGTGCCAACTATTCATAACAGATCCAAACAATAAGACATTTTCTATGGGTCCATTTGTGCTATAGTAGGCAGCAAATTTTGCTCACTTTGCATATAGGAAGAGTCATATTCTCAAATGAAGAGAGACAGAAAGAATGAGCCATGACAAGCCAACTATTTCTGCTCTCAAAAAAAAAAAAAAAAAAAAAAAAAAATATGCACCTGCTACAATTCTCACCTACACTTGCTCTACCACTGTGTTTTACATTGCATTCTATGATTTATATTCACAGATACAGTCACAAAATTTACCCCACAAGCACTGGTTCCCTCTCTTCAGTATTCCACATGCAATACATTCTCATAGCACACTGGACCATCATTAAGCTCACCATCCCATTTAAACTATCACAATGTATTATGTGTCACATTTGCACAGTAAATCCACAGTTCAAGGAATACACCAAGAAATGCATTAATCACACTGTTCAAAATGGAAATGCCATGGCTGCAGCCCACCAAATTCTACTGCACAATCACTGTTATCACTGCATGAAGGAGATTTTCCACCAGCAGCCTTTAGATGAAACATGTAAGCTACATAAAGGTTCAACAAAACCTCATCAGGGACTGCATTAGCTACCATCCAAATAGCTACTAGCTCTTACCTTTCTTTCAATCCCTCTGCTCTGCACACTACAGCACATGTATGTATTCTCAAAATGAGGCAAAGCCTTGCACAACATTACAGTTCTTCCTGCTTCATGTAACACACACCAGATAGGACACTGTCCTCAATGTGAGTGCCCTTACTAGGCACTGTGCAGCCTAACACATCAATCATCTCAAGTCAACAGACTCATTGCCCAATATTATCAACAGCAGTTCCATGGTCATAAGTTCTAATTATCAAGGTGTACACACAGCAGCGTCCAAAAAGGATCAAACATGCATCTAATCATCAGGACACAAACACAAATTATAACACTGGCAGTGCTGTGAAAATGAATTAAGTACAACACTTGCCTCCCACACACTCACCAACTTTCACTGTACTGCCCTAGTCTCCTCCACTAAATTCTGACAGAAGTTTTGTCAAATCCTACATTTATCAGTAATCACTGCATGTGTGTACCACAAGTATGTTATGGAGCAAGAATTGCCACTAGACAGAACCACATTTCAATTGTCCACATTGGCATCTTTTTTCACACATAGCAGTTGCACAACAACTTACACTGAGGAGAATGTTTCTCACCAGCTCCCTAAGACATGTACACAATTCATCAGTGAACACAGCCTAGTCTGTGTACATGGTCCCCAACAACCATCAGCTAAACACTTCCACAAGTGCAGAATGAGTACACAGATAAACACAGCTTGAAGCATTGTTTCTATGACACTTACACCCCCTCAGGGGTTGCCAAAAATTGCCACAGAGACGGTATTTCACGTCTCTCTGGCGGGGTATTGGTAAAAGTTTTCAACTAGCAATAATCGCACCTCAGTTATACTTCATTGGTTACGATATTGCCACTGCGCAAAGATTAACTACCTAGCGCCTGGCACTGCTATTTATACCTGACGTTTGTTCCAAACACCTACAAGTACTTGCGTCATTGATACCTATCAGTATTACCTTACACTACTCAAGTTCCATTGGGGGAAACAAATACAGAAATATACAGAAAAAAAAAACAGTAAAATACATTTTATTAGAGGCAGACTTTCTGTTCTTTGCTCCTTGTGTCTAATAGTTGCTTACACGCCCACTCACCGCCATCTTAAACGCTCAAAACTGCACAGTAGTTCTCCCCTTGACCGTCAGGCGCGCTACTGCTCACTCGCCTAGCTCCACACAGACGAAAGTAGCACAACCTCATTTAGCAAATACCGGCACACCCATTAAGACTCTTCGTTAGATTTTGTTATTTTGTGACCGCTGGTTAGTACTAGACACCAAGAAAACTGCCAACTGCATTTACATTGACTTAACAAACCATACACTTCTCAGCAAAAGCTGTTTGACGTACTGAGCAGTAAAATGCTAGTTTTACTCGAATCATGCCGTGAAATTGATTAATGTCGATGGGTGAAATATTTGTGTAACAGATTAGGCACCCTGGAAACACAATGAAATGAGATTTACAAATCCTCTCATGTAGCTGTTTTAAGTTGTTGAAATGAGTTTACCTTGCAGGAAAGTACAACTAGAAATCAATCAGTAAATTGCTTCATAGCGCTGGGAACACGTGCTGCAGTCTTAAATATACAAGATACACGCTTATTCCACATTGCGCCAAACAACCTGCCCAAAAATATATATGTTGGACTCCTCTACTGTTGTTTATGTTCTTGTCCAAGAAGAATCATAGAAAGCTAACAGTATCCAAACCTGCCTGCTGTCTCATTGGCCCCAGCTAATATATTGCCTGACAAAAATGAAAATATCTGAATGTGTGCTAAATAGTATCTCGAGTGCCAACCATTCATAACAGATCCAAACAATAAGACATTTTCTATGGGTCCATTTGTGCTATAGTAGGCAGCAAATTTTGCTCACTTTGCATATAGGAAGAGTCATATTCTCAAATGAAGAGAGACAGAAAGAATGAGCCATGACAAGCCAACTATTTCTGCTCTCAAAAAAAAAAAAAAAAAAAAAAAATATGCACCTGCTACAATTCTCACCTACACTTGCTCTACCACTGTGTTTTACATTGCATTCTATGATTTATATTCACAGATACAGTCACAAAATTTACCCCACAAGCACTGGTTCCCTCTCTTCAGTATTCCACATGCAATACATTCTCATAGCACACTGGACCATCATTAAGCTCACCATCCCATTTAAACTATCACAATGTATTATGTGTCACATTTGCACAGTAAATCCACAGTTCAAGGAATACACCAAGAAATGCATTAATCACACTGTTCAAAATGGAAATGCCATGGCTGCAGCCCACCAAATTCTACTGCACAATCACTGTTATCACTGCATGAAGGAGATTTTCCACCAGCAGCCTTTAGATGAAACATGTAAGCTACATAAAGGTTCAACAAAACCTCAACATCAGGGACTGCATTAGCTACCATCCAAATAGCTACTAGCTCTTACCTTTCTTTCAATCCCTCTGCTCTGCACACTACAGCACATGTATGTATTCTCAAAATGAGGCAAAGCCTTGCACAACATTACAGTTCTTCCTGCTTCATGTAACACACACCAGATAGGACACTGTCCTCAATGTGAGTGCCCTTACTAGGCACTGTGCAGCCTAACACATCAATCATCTCAAGTCAACAGACTCATTGCCCAATATTATCAACAGCAGTTCCATGGTCATAAGTTCTAATTATCAAGGTGTACACACAGCAGCGTCCAAAAAGGATCAAACATGCATCTAATCATCAGGACACAAACACAAATTATAACACTGGCAGTGCTGTGAAAATGAATTAAGTACAACACTTGCCTCCCACACACTCACCAACTTTCACTGTACTGCCCTAGTCTCCTCCACTAAATTCTGACAGAAGTTTTGTCAAATCCTACATTTATCAGTAATCACTGCATGTGTGTACCACAAGTATGTTATGGAGCAAGAATTGCCACTAGACAGAACCACATTTCAATTGTCCACATTGGCATCTTTTTTCACACATAGCAGTTGCACAACAACTTACACTGAGGAGAATGTTTCTCACCAGCTCCCTAAGACATGTACACAATTCATCAGTGAACACAGCCTAGTCTGTGTACATGGTCCCCAACAACCATCAGCTAAACACTTCCACAAGTGCAGAATGAGTACACAGATAAACACAGCTTGAAGCATTGTTTCTATGACACTTACACCCCCTCAGGGGTTGCCAAAAATTGCCACAGAGACGGTATTTCACGTCTCTCTGGCGGGGTATTGGTAAAAGTTTTCAACTAGCAATAATCGCACCTCAGTTATACTTCATTTGTTACGATATTGCCACTGCGCAAAGATTAACTACCTAGCGCCTGGCACTGCTATTTATACCTGACGTTTGTTCCAAACACCTACAAGTACTTGCGTCATTGATACCTATCAGTATTACCTTACACTACTCAAGTTCCATTGGGGGAAACAAATACAGAAATATACAGAAAAAAAAAACAGTAAAATACATTTTATTAGAGGCAGACTTTCTGTTCTTTGCTCCTTGTGTCTAATAGTTGCTTACACGCCCACTCACCGCCATCTTAAACGCTCAAAACTGCACAGTAGTTCTCCCCTTGACCGTCAGGCGCGCTACTGCTCACTCGCCTAGCTCCACACAGACGAAAGTAGCACAACCTCATTTAGCAAATACCGGCACACCCATTAAGACTCTTCGTTAGATTTTGTTATTTTGTGACCGCTGGTTAGTACTAGACACCAAGAAAACTGCCAACTGCATTTACATTGACTTAACAAACCATACACTTCTCAGCAAAAGCTGTTTGACGTACTGAGCAGTAAAATGCTAGTTTTACTCGAATCATGCCGTGAAATTGATTAATGTCGATGGGTGAAATATTTGTGTAACAGATTAGGCACCCTGGAAACACAATGAAATGAGATTTACAAATCCTCTCATGTAGCTGTTTTAAGTTGTTGAAATGAGTTTACCTTGCAGGAAAGTACAACTAGAAATCAATCAGTAAATTGCTTCATAGCGCTGGGAACACGTGCTGCAGTCTTAAATATACAAGATACACGCTTATTCCACATTGCGCCAAACAACCTGCCCAAAAATATATATGTTGGACTCCTCTACTGTTGTTTATGTTCTTGTCCAAGAAGAATCATAGAAAGCTAACAGTATCCAAACCTGCCTGCTGTCTCATTGGCCCCAGCTAATATATTGCCTGACAAAAATGAAAATATCTGAATGTGTGCTAAATAGTATCTCGAGTGCCAACCATTCATAACAGATCCAAACAATAAGACATTTTCTATGGGTCCATTTGTGCTATAGTAGGCAGCAAATTTTGCTCACTTTGCATATAGGAAGAGTCATATTCTCAAATGAAGAGAGACAGAAAGAATGAGCCATGACAAGCCAACTATTTCTGCTCTCAAAAAAAAAAAAAAAAAAAAAAAAAATATGCACCTGCTACAATTCTCACCTACACTTGCTCTACCACTGTGTTTTACATTGCATTCTATGATTTATATTCACAGATACAGTCACAAAATTTACCCCACAAGCACTGGTTCCCTCTCTTCAGTATTCCACATGCAATACATTCTCATAGCACACTGGACCATCATTAAGCTCACCATCCCATTTAAACTATCACAATGTATTATGTGTCACATTTGCACAGTAAATCCACAGTTCAAGGAATACACCAAGAAATGCATTAATCACACTGTTCAAAATGGAAATGCCATGGCTGCAGCCCACCAAATTCTACTGCACAATCACTGTTATCACTGCATGAAGGAGATTTTCCACCAGCAGCCTTTAGATGAAACATGTAAGCTACATAAAGGTTCAACAAAACCTCAACATCAGGGACTGCATTAGCTACCATCCAAATAGCTACTAGCTCTTACCTTTCTTTCAATCCCTCTGCTCTGCACACTACAGCACATGTATGTATTCTCAAAATGAGGCAAAGCCTTGCACAACATTACAGTTCTTCCTGCTTCATGTAACACACACCAGATAGGACACTGTCCTCAATGTGAGTGCCCTTACTAGGCACTGTGCAGCCTAACACATCAATCATCTCAAGTCAACAGACTCATTGCCCAATATTATCAACAGCAGTTCCATGGTCATAAGTTCTAATTATCAAGGTGTACACACAGCAGCGTCCAAAAAGGATCAAACATGCATCTAATCATCAGGACACAAACACAAATTATAACACTGGCAGTGCTGTGAAAATGAATTAAGTACAACACTTGCCTCCCACACACTCACCAACTTTCACTGTACTGCCCTAGTCTCCTCCACTAAATTCTGACAGAAGTTTTGTCAAATCCTACATTTATCAGTAATCACTGCATGTGTGTACCACAAGTATGTTATGGAGCAAGAATTGCCACTAGACAGAACCACATTTCAATTGTCCACATTGGCATCTTTTTTCACACATAGCAGTTGCACAACAACTTACACTGAGGAGAATGTTTCTCACCAGCTCCCTAAGACATGTACACAATTCATCAGTGAACACAGCCTAGTCTGTGTACATGGTCCCCAACAACCATCAGCTAAACACTTCCACAAGTGCAGAATGAGTACACAGATAAACACAGCTTGAAGCATTGTTTCTATGACACTTACACCCCCTCAGGGGTTGCCAAAAATTGCCACAGAGACGGTATTTCACGTCTCTCTGGCGGGGTATTGGTAAAAGTTTTCAACTAGCAATAATCGCACCTCAGTTATACTTCATTGGTTACGATATTGCCACTGCGCAAAGATTAACTACCTAGCGCCTGGCACTGCTATTTATACCTGACGTTTGTTCCAAACACCTACAAGTACTTGCGTCATTGATACCTATCAGTATTACCTTACACTACTCAAGTTCCATTGGGGGAAACAAATACAGAAATATACAGAAAAAAAAAAACAGTAAAATACATTTTATTAGAGGCAGACTTTCTGTTCTTTGCTCCTTGTGTCTAATAGTTGCTTACACGCCCACTCACCGCCATCTTAAACGCTCAAAACTGCACAGTAGTTCTCCCCTTGACCGTCAGGCGCGCTACTGCTCACTCGCCTAGCTCCACACAGACGAAAGTAGCACAACCTCATTTAGCAAATACCGGCACACCCATTAAGACTCTTCGTTAGATTTTGTTATTTTGTGACCGCTGGTTAGTACTAGACACCAAGAAAACTGCCAACTGCATTTACATTGACTTAACAAACCATACACTTCTCAGCAAAAGCTGTTTGACGTACTGAGCAGTAAAATGCTAGTTTTACTCGAATCATGCCGTGAAATTGATTAATGTCGATGGGTGAAATATTTGTGTAACAGATTAGGCACCCTGGAAACACAATGAAATGAGATTTACAAATCCTCTCATGTAGCTGTTTTAAGTTGTTGAAATGAGTTTACCTTGCAGGAAAGTACAACTAGAAATCAATCAGTAAATTGCTTCATAGCGCTGGGAACACGTGCTGCAGTCTTAAATATACAAGATACACGCTTATTCCACATTGCGCCAAACAACCTGCCCAAAAATATATATGTTGGACTCCTCTACTGTTGTTTATGTTCTTGTCCAAGAAGAATCATAGAAAGCTAACAGTATCCAAACCTGCCTGCTGTCTCATTGGCCCCAGCTAATATATTGCCTGACAAAAATGAAAATATCTGAATGTGTGCTAAATAGTATCTCGAGTGCCAACCATTCATAACAGATCCAAACAATAAGACATTTTCTATGGGTCCATTTGTGCTATAGTAGGCAGCAAATTTTGCTCACTTTGCATATAGGAAGAGTCATATTCTCAAATGAAGAGAGACAGAAAGAATGAGCCATGACAAGCCAACTATTTCTGCTCTCAAAAAAAAAAAAAAAAAAAAAAAATATGCACCTGCTACAATTCTCACCTACACTTGCTCTACCACTGTGTTTTACATTGCATTCTATGATTTATATTCACAGATACAGTCACAAAATTTACCCCACAAGCACTGGTTCCCTCTCTTCAGTATTCCACATGCAATACATTCTCATAGCACACTGGACCATCATTAAGCTCACCATCCCATTTAAACTATCACAATGTATTATGTGTCACATTTGCACAGTAAATCCACAGTTCAAGGAATACACCAAGAAATGCATTAATCACACTGTTCAAAATGGAAATGCCATGGCTGCAGCCCACCAAATTCTACTGCACAATCACTGTTATCACTGCATGAAGGAGATTTTCCACCAGCAGCCTTTAGATGAAACATGTAAGCTACATAAAGGTTCAACAAAACCTCAACATCAGGGACTGCATTAGCTACCATCCAAATAGCTACTAGCTCTTACCTTTCTTTCAATCCCTCTGCTCTGCACACTACAGCACATGTATGTATTCTCAAAATGAGGCAAAGCCTTGCACAACATTACAGTTCTTCCTGCTTCATGTAACACACACCAGATAGGACACTGTCCTCAATGTGAGTGCCCTTACTAGGCACTGTGCAGCCTAACACATCAATCATCTCAAGTCAACAGACTCATTGCCCAATATTATCAACAGCAGTTCCATGGTCATAAGTTCTAATTATCAAGGTGTACACACAGCAGCGTCCAAAAAGGATCAAACATGCATCTAATCATCAGGACACAAACACAAATTATAACACTGGCAGTGCTGTGAAAATGAATTAAGTACAACACTTGCCTCCCACACACTCACCAACTTTCACTGTACTGCCCTAGTCTCCTCCACTAAATTCTGACAGAAGTTTTGTCAAATCCTACATTTATCAGTAATCACTGCATGTGTGTACCACAAGTATGTTATGGAGCAAGAATTGCCACTAGACAGAACCACATTTCAATTGTCCACATTGGCATCTTTTTTCACACATAGCAGTTGCACAACAACTTACACTGAGGAGAATGTTTCTCACCAGCTCCCTAAGACATGTACACAATTCATCAGTGAACACAGCCTAGTCTGTGTACATGGTCCCCAACAACCATCAGCTAAACACTTCCACAAGTGCAGAATGAGTACACAGATAAACACAGCTTGAAGCATTGTTTCTATGACACTTACACCCCCTCAGGGGTTGCCAAAAATTGCCACAGAGACGGTATTTCACGTCTCTCTGGCGGGGTATTGGTAAAAGTTTTCAACTAGCAATAATCGCACCTCAGTTATACTTCATTGGTTACGATATTGCCACTGCGCAAAGATTAACTACCTAGCGCCTGGCACTGCTATTTATACCTGACGTTTGTTCCAAACACCTACAAGTACTTGCGTCATTGATACCTATCAGTATTACCTTACACTACTCAAGTTCCATTGGGGGAAACAAATACAGAAATATACAGAAAAAAAAAACAGTAAAATACATTTTATTAGAGGCAGACTTTCTGTTCTTTGCTCCTTGTGTCTAATAGTTGCTTACACGCCCACTCACCGCCATCTTAAACGCTCAAAACTGCACAGTAGTTCTCCCCTTGACCGTCAGGCGCGCTACTGCTCACTCGCCTAGCTCCACACAGACGAAAGTAGCACAACCTCATTTAGCAAATACCGGCACACCCATTAAGACTCTTCGTTAGATTTTGTTATTTTGTGACCGCTGGTTAGTACTAGACACCAAGAAAACTGCCAACTGCATTTACATTGACTTAACAAACCATACACTTCTCAGCAAAAGCTGTTTGACGTACTGAGCAGTAAAATGCTAGTTTTACTCGAATCATGCCGTGAAATTGATTAATGTCGATGGGTGAAATATTTGTGTAACAGATTAGGCACCCTGGAAACACAATGAAATGAGATTTACAAATCCTCTCATGTAGCTGTTTTAAGTTGTTGAAATGAGTTTACCTTGCAGGAAAGTACAACTAGAAATCAATCAGTAAATTGCTTCATAGCGCTGGGAACACGTGCTGCAGTCTTAAATATACAAGATACACGCTTATTCCACATTGCGCCAAACAACCTGCCCAAAAATATATATGTTGGACTCCTCTACTGTTGTTTATGTTCTTGTCCAAGAAGAATCATAGAAAGCTAACAGTATCCAAACCTGCCTGCTGTCTCATTGGCCCCAGCTAATATATTGCCTGACAAAAATGAAAATATCTGAATGTGTGCTAAATAGTATCTCGAGTGCCAACCATTCATAACAGATCCAAACAATAAGACATTTTCTATGGGTCCATTTGTGCTATAGTAGGCAGCAAATTTTGCTCACTTTGCATATAGGAAGAGTCATATTCTCAAATGAAGAGAGACAGAAAGAATGAGCCATGACAAGCCAACTATTTCTGCTCTCAAAAAAAAAAAAAAAAAAAAAAAAAATATGCACCTGCTACAATTCTCACCTACACTTGCTCTACCACTGTGTTTTACATTGCATTCTATGATTTATATTCACAGATACAGTCACAAAATTTACCCCACAAGCACTGGTTCCCTCTCTTCAGTATTCCACATGCAATACATTCTCATAGCACACTGGACCATCATTAAGCTCACCATCCCATTTAAACTATCACAATGTATTATGTGTCACATTTGCACAGTAAATCCACAGTTCAAGGAATACACCAAGAAATGCATTAATCACACTGTTCAAAATGGAAATGCCATGGCTGCAGCCCACCAAATTCTACTGCACAATCACTGTTATCACTGCATGAAGGAGATTTTCCACCAGCAGCCTTTAGATGAAACATGTAAGCTACATAAAGGTTCAACAAAACCTCAACATCAGGGACTGCATTAGCTACCATCCAAATAGCTACTAGCTCTTACCTTTCTTTCAATCCCTCTGCTCTGCACACTACAGCACATGTATGTATTCTCAAAATGAGGCAAAGCCTTGCACAACATTACAGTTCTTCCTGCTTCATGTAACACACACCAGATAGGACACTGTCCTCAATGTGAGTGCCCTTACTAGGCACTGTGCAGCCTAACACATCAATCATCTCAAGTCAACAGACTCATTGCCCAATATTATCAACAGCAGTTCCATGGTCATAAGTTCTAATTATCAAGGTGTACACACAGCAGCGTCCAAAAAGGATCAAACATGCATCTAATCATCAGGACACAAACACAAATTATAACACTGGCAGTGCTGTGAAAATGAATTAAGTACAACACTTGCCTCCCACACACTCACCAACTTTCACTGTACTGCCCTAGTCTCCTCCACTAAATTCTGACAGAAGTTTTGTCAAATCCTACATTTATCAGTAATCACTGCATGTGTGTACCACAAGTATGTTATGGAGCAAGAATTGCCACTAGACAGAACCACATTTCAATTGTCCACATTGGCATCTTTTTTCACACATAGCAGTTGCACAACAACTTACACTGAGGAGAATGTTTCTCACCAGCTCCCTAAGACATGTACACAATTCATCAGTGAACACAGCCTAGTCTGTGTACATGGTCCCCAACAACCATCAGCTAAACACTTCCACAAGTGCAGAATGAGTACACAGATAAACACAGCTTGAAGCATTGTTTCTATGACACTTACACCCCCTCAGGGGTTGCCAAAAATTGCCACAGAGACGGTATTTCACGTCTCTCTGGCGGGGTATTGGTAAAAGTTTTCAACTAGCAATAATCGCACCTCAGTTATACTTCATTTGTTACGATATTGCCACTGCGCAAAGATTAACTACCTAGCGCCTGGCACTGCTATTTATACCTGACGTTTGTTCCAAACACCTACAAGTACTTGCGTCATTGATACCTATCAGTATTACCTTACACTACTCAAGTTCCATTGGGGGAAACAAATACAGAAATATACAGAAAAAAAAAACAGTAAAATACATTTTATTAGAGGCAGACTTTCTGTTCTTTGCTCCTTGTGTCTAATAGTTGCTTACACGCCCACTCACCGCCATCTTAAACGCTCAAAACTGCACAGTAGTTCTCCCCTTGACCGTCAGGCGCGCTACTGCTCACTCGCCTAGCTCCACACAGACGAAAGTAGCACAACCTCATTTAGCAAATACCGGCACACCCATTAAGACTCTTCGTTAGATTTTGTTATTTTGTGACCGCTGGTTAGTACTAGACACCAAGAAAACTGCCAACTGCATTTACATTGACTTAACAAACCATACACTTCTCAGCAAAAGCTGTTTGACGTACTGAGCAGTAAAATGCTAGTTTTACTCGAATCATGCCGTGAAATTGATTAATGTCGATGGGTGAAATATTTGTGTAACAGATTAGGCACCCTGGAAACACAATGAAATGAGATTTACAAATCCTCTCATGTAGCTGTTTTAAGTTGTTGAAATGAGTTTACCTTGCAGGAAAGTACAACTAGAAATCAATCAGTAAATTGCTTCATAGCGCTGGGAACACGTGCTGCAGTCTTAAATATACAAGATACACGCTTATTCCACATTGCGCCAAACAACCTGCCCAAAAATATATATGTTGGACTCCTCTACTGTTGTTTATGTTCTTGTCCAAGAAGAATCATAGAAAGCTAACAGTATCCAAACCTGCCTGCTGTCTCATTGGCCCCAGCTAATATATTGCCTGACAAAAATGAAAATATCTGAATGTGTGCTAAATAGTATCTCGAGTGCCAACCATTCATAACAGATCCAAACAATAAGACATTTTCTATGGGTCCATTTGTGCTATAGTAGGCAGCAAATTTTGCTCACTTTGCATATAGGAAGAGTCATATTCTCAAATGAAGAGAGACAGAAAGAATGAGCCATGACAAGCCAACTATTTCTGCTCTCAAAAAAAAAAAAAAAAAAAAAAAAATATGCACCTGCTACAATTCTCACCTACACTTGCTCTACCACTGTGTTTTACATTGCATTCTATGATTTATATTCACAGATACAGTCACAAAATTTACCCCACAAGCACTGGTTCCCTCTCTTCAGTATTCCACATGCAATACATTCTCATAGCACACTGGACCATCATTAAGCTCACCATCCCATTTAAACTATCACAATGTATTATGTGTCACATTTGCACAGTAAATCCACAGTTCAAGGAATACACCAAGAAATGCATTAATCACACTGTTCAAAATGGAAATGCCATGGCTGCAGCCCACCAAATTCTACTGCACAATCACTGTTATCACTGCATGAAGGAGATTTTCCACCAGCAGCCTTTAGATGAAACATGTAAGCTACATAAAGGTTCAACAAAACCTCAACATCAGGGACTGCATTAGCTACCATCCAAATAGCTACTAGCTCTTACCTTTCTTTCAATCCCTCTGCTCTGCACACTACAGCACATGTATGTATTCTCAAAATGAGGCAAAGCCTTGCACAACATTACAGTTCTTCCTGCTTCATGTAACACACACCAGATAGGACACTGTCCTCAATGTGAGTGCCCTTACTAGGCACTGTGCAGCCTAACACATCAATCATCTCAAGTCAACAGACTCATTGCCCAATATTATCAACAGCAGTTCCATGGTCATAAGTTCTAATTATCAAGGTGTACACACAGCAGCGTCCAAAAAGGATCAAACATGCATCTAATCATCAGGACACAAACACAAATTATAACACTGGCAGTGCTGTGAAAATGAATTAAGTACAACACTTGCCTCCCACACACTCACCAACTTTCACTGTACTGCCCTAGTCTCCTCCACTAAATTCTGACAGAAGTTTTGTCAAATCCTACATTTATCAGTAATCACTGCATGTGTGTACCACAAGTATGTTATGGAGCAAGAATTGCCACTAGACAGAACCACATTTCAATTGTCCACATTGGCATCTTTTTTCACACATAGCAGTTGCACAACAACTTACACTGAGGAGAATGTTTCTCACCAGCTCCCTAAGACATGTACACAATTCATCAGTGAACACAGCCTAGTCTGTGTACATGGTCCCCAACAACCATCAGCTAAACACTTCCACAAGTGCAGAATGAGTACACAGATAAACACAGCTTGAAGCATTGTTTCTATGACACTTACACCCCCTCAGGGGTTGCCAAAAATTGCCACAGAGACGGTATTTCACGTCTCTCTGGCGGGGTATTGGTAAAAGTTTTCAACTAGCAATAATCGCACCTCAGTTATACTTCATTGGTTACGATATTGCCACTGCGCAAAGATTAACTACCTAGCGCCTGGCACTGCTATTTATACCTGACGTTTGTTCCAAACACCTACAAGTACTTGCGTCATTGATACCTATCAGTATTACCTTACACTACTCAAGTTCCATTGGGGGAAACAAATACAGAAATATACAGAAAAAAAAACAGTAAAATACATTTTATTAGAGGCAGACTTTCTGTTCTTTGCTCCTTGTGTCTAATAGTTGCTTACACGCCCACTCACCGCCATCTTAAACGCTCAAAACTGCACAGTAGTTCTCCCCTTGACCGTCAGGCGCGCTACTGCTCACTCGCCTAGCTCCACACAGACGAAAGTAGCACAACCTCATTTAGCAAATACCGGCACACCCATTAAGACTCTTCGTTAGATTTTGTTATTTTGTGACCGCTGGTTAGTACTAGACACCAAGAAAACTGCCAACTGCATTTACATTGACTTAACAAACCATACACTTCTCAGCAAAAGCTGTTTGACGTACTGAGCAGTAAAATGCTAGTTTTACTCGAATCATGCCGTGAAATTGATTAATGTCGATGGGTGAAATATTTGTGTAACAGATTAGGCACCCTGGAAACACAATGAAATGAGATTTACAAATCCTCTCATGTAGCTGTTTTAAGTTGTTGAAATGAGTTTACCTTGCAGGAAAGTACAACTAGAAATCAATCAGTAAATTGCTTCATAGCGCTGGGAACACGTGCTGCAGTCTTAAATATACAAGATACACGCTTATTCCACATTGCGCCAAACAACCTGCCCAAAAATATATATGTTGGACTCCTCTACTGTTGTTTATGTTCTTGTCCAAGAAGAATCATAGAAAGCTAACAGTATCCAAACCTGCCTGCTGTCTCATTGGCCCCAGCTAATATATTGCCTGACAAAAATGAAAATATCTGAATGTGTGCTAAATAGTATCTCGAGTGCCAACCATTCATAACAGATCCAAACAATAAGACATTTTCTATGGGTCCATTTGTGCTATAGTAGGCAGCAAATTTTGCTCACTTTGCATATAGGAAGAGTCATATTCTCAAATGAAGAGAGACAGAAAGAATGAGCCATGACAAGCCAACTATTTCTGCTCTCAAAAAAAAAAAAAAAAAAAAAAAAATATGCACCTGCTACAATTCTCACCTACACTTGCTCTACCACTGTGTTTTACATTGCATTCTATGATTTATATTCACAGATACAGTCACAAAATTTACCCCCACAAGCACTGGTTCCCTCTCTTCAGTATTCCACATGCAATACATTCTCATAGCACACTGGACCATCATTAAGCTCACCATCCCATTTAAACTATCACAATGTATTATGTGTCACATTTGCACAGTAAATCCACAGTTCAAGGAATACACCAAGAAATGCATTAATCACACTGTTCAAAATGGAAATGCCATGGCTGCAGCCCACCAAATTCTACTGCACAATCACTGTTATCACTGCATGAAGGAGATTTTCCACCAGCAGCCTTTAGATGAAACATGTAAGCTACATAAAGGTTCAACAAAACCTCAACATCAGGGACTGCATTAGCTACCATCCAAATAGCTACTAGCTCTTACCTTTCTTTCAATCCCTCTGCTCTGCACACTACAGCACATGTATGTATTCTCAAAATGAGGCAAAGCCTTGCACAACATTACAGTTCTTCCTGCTTCATGTAACACACACCAGATAGGACACTGTCCTCAATGTGAGTGCCCTTACTAGGCACTGTGCAGCCCTAACACATCAATCATCTCAAGTCAACAGACTCATTGCCCAATATTATCAACAGCAGTTCCATGGTCATAAGTTCTAATTATCAAGGTGTACACACAGCAGCGTCCAAAAAGGATCAAACATGCATCTAATCATCAGGACACAAACACAAATTATAACACTGGCAGTGCTGTGAAAAT
>NW_025726564.1:50000-52500 GCF_021461395.2 Schistocerca americana | reverse complement strand
TCTGTCGCATGTCGCAGATGTGGAACGCAGTGCACCGTGCTATCACGGTGTGTGAGAAGAGACGACTACGTCTGACAACACGCGCCACTACATCAACAGACGGCTCATGCTGATCGCCATCCAGGGCATACCACACTGCAATCCAGCTCTTATAGGGAGACGACACGTAGCTGAGTGCACAACATTTGGACCGCATGGTTCGCCGTTGTTGGCGCAGTCGTTGTACGGTCACATGTACCACGATGTATCATTCAGTACATGAGGACCAATGTGCAGTACAGTGTGTGATTTGGACGTACAACATCAGCGGACAGTTGACACAGGCCGTACCACAGCGTAGGCTAAGTGCTTCGCCATGCGAATGCCAATGAACAACTGCAAATGCCAATGAACAACTGCAAAGGGCATTGAGCATGTACGTCCTGCTGCCATCCACATTACAGTGTATAGCTGCAAGGTGTTTAACATGAAGCGATACACTGGGGACCGGGCAGTGCGAGTAGCAAACTATATTGCGGGGGTTGCAGTTAGGCAACACTACACTAATTTAACGCGTCGTATGACAATTACAGAGCAGGTTAAGGCCCAACGTGTGTTGGGTTAAGGCCCAACGTGTGTTGGGTTAAGGCCCAACGTGTGTTGGGTTAAGGCCCAACGTGTGTTGGGTTAAGGCCCAACGTGTGTTGGGTTAAGGCCCAACGTGTGTTGGGTTACGTTAAGGGGCAATGTGGGTTACGTTAAGGGGCAATGTGGGTTACGTTAAGGGGCAATGTGGGTTACGTTACGGCGCAATATAGGTTACGTTACGGCGCAATATAGGTTACGTTAAGGGGCAATGTGGGTTACGTTACGGCGCAATATAGGTTACGTTACGGCGCAATATAGGTTACGTTAAGGCGCAATATCGGTTACGTTAAGGCGCAATACAGGTTACGTTAAGGCGCAATACAGGTTACGTTAAGGCGCAATACAGGTTACGTTAAGGCGCAATACAGGTTACGTTAAGGCGCAATACAGGTTACGTTAAGGCGCAATACAGGTTACGTTAAGGCGCAATACAGGTTACGTTAAGGCGCAATACAGGTTACGTTAAGGCGCAATGCAGGTTACGTTAAGGCGCAATGCAGGTTACGTTAAGGCGCAATACAGGTTACGTTAAGGCGCAATGCAGGTTACGTTAAGGCGCAATGCAGGTTACGTTAAGGCGCAATACAGGTTACGTTAAGGCGCAATACAGGTTACGTTAAGGCGCAATACAGGTTACGTTAAGGCGCAATACAGGTTACGTTAAGGCGCAATACAGGTTACGTTAAGGCGCAATACAGGTTACGTTAAGGCGCAATACAGGTTACGTTAAGGCGCAATACAGGTTACGTTAAGGCGCAATACAGGTTACGTTAAGGCGCAATACAGGTTACGTTAAGGCGCAATACAGGTTACGTTAAGGCGCAATACAGGTTACGTTAAGGCGCAATACAGGTTACGTTAAGGCGCAATACAGGTTACGTTAAGGCGCAATACAGGTTACGTTAAGGCGCAATACAGGTTACGTTAAGGCGCAATACAGGTTACGTTAAGGCGCAATACAGGTTACGTTAAGGCGCAATACAGGTTACGTTAAGGCGCAATACAGGTTACGTTAAGGCGCAATACAGGTTACGTTAAGGCGCAATACAGGTTAGGTTAAGGCGCAATACAGGTTAGGTTAAGGTACGACATAGGTTAGGTTAAGGTACGACATAGGTTAGGTTAAGGTACGACATAGGTTAGGTTAAGGTACGACATAGGTTAGGTTAAGGTACGACATAGGTTAGGTTAAGGTACGACATAGGTTAGGTTAAGGTACGACATAGGTTAGGTTAAGGTACGACATAGGTTAGGTTAAGGTACGACATAGGTTAGGTTAAGGTACGACATAGGTTAGGTTAAGGTACGACATAGGTTAGGTTAAGGTACGACATAGGTTAGGTTAAGGTACGACATAGGTTAGGTTAAGGTACGACATAGGTTAGGTTAAGGTACGACATAGGTTAGGTTAAGGTACGACATAGGTTAGGTTAAGGTACGACATAGGTTAGGTTAAGGTACGACATAGGTTAGGTTAAGGTACGACATAGGTTAGGTTAAGGTACGACATAGGTTAGGTTAAGGTACGACATAGGTTAGGTTAAGGTACGACATAGGTTAGGTTAAGGTACGACATAGGTTAGGTTAAGGTACGACATAGGTTAGGTTAAGGTACGACATAGGTTAGGTTAAGGTACGACATAGGTTAGGTTAAGGTACGACATAGGTTAGGTTAAGGTACGACATAGGTTAGGTTAAGGTACGACATAGGTTAGGTTAAGGTACGACATAGGTTAGGTTAAGGTACGACATAGGTTAGGTTAAGGTACGACATAGGTTAGGTTAAGGTACGACATAGGTTAGGTTAAGGTACGACATAGGTTAGGTTAAGGTACGACATAGGGTAGGTTAAGGTACGACATAGGTTAGGTTA
>NW_025726564.1:37500-40000 GCF_021461395.2 Schistocerca americana | reverse complement strand
GTGCGCCCACGCACCGCACGGCCAACACGCCGGGAGGCCCCCCCTCACCGGCCGGGGACGGTCCCACCCAGCCACCGCCGCGTATCGCTTCACACCCACATGCCATTCACGTTCGTGGGCATGGTGGGTATCGCTGCAACAACCGGTTGGTAGCTCAACCGATCGTCGCCATCACTGATTCACCCCTAGCGAGAACAACCGCACCACAACGGTTTACCAGTTGTTCATTTGCGTAACGTCACCAGCAAACGTAGGCGTCCATCGCCATTTGCAAATTCAACGATTGTTGCATGCCTGTGTCAGGTGTCACGACACACTGTCTGCCCACATACACGCAACAACATGTCCACGCTTAGCGAACACGTGGAAGGTGGCCCCCGTACGTATGCGATGTCCATTGCGCGAACGACTGTCAACCGGCCTCTGTCGCATGTCGCAGATGTGGAACGCAGTGCACCGTGCTATCACGGTGTGTGAGAAGAGACGACTACGTCTGACAACACGCGCCACTACATCAACAGACGGCTCATGCTGATCGCCATCCAGGGCATACCACACTGCAATCCAGCTCTTATAGGGAGACGACACGTAGCTGAGTGCACAACATTTGGACCGCATGGTTCGCCGTTGTTGGCGCAGTCGTTGTACGGTCACATGTACCACGATGTATCATTCAGTACATGAGGACCAATGTGCAGTACAGTGTGTGATTTGGACGTACAACATCAGCGGACAGTTGACACAGGCCGTACCACAGCGTAGGCTAAGTGCTTCGCCATGCGAATGCCAATGAACAACTGCAAATGCCAATGAACAACTGCAAAGGGCATTGAGCATGTACGTCCTGCTGCCATCCACATTACAGTGTATAGCTGCAAGGTGTTTAACATGAAGCGATACACTGGGGACCGGGCAGTGCGAGTAGCAAACTATATTGCGGGGGTTGCAGTTAGGCAACACTACACTAATTTAACGCGTCGTATGACAATTACAGAGCAGGTTAAGGCCCAACGTGTGTTGGGTTAAGGCCCAACGTGTGTTGGGTTAAGGCCCAACGTGTGTTGGGTTAAGGCCCAACGTGTGTTGGGTTAAGGCCCAACGTGTGTTGGGTTAAGGCCCAACGTGTGTTGGGTTACGTTAAGGGGCAATGTGGGTTACGTTAAGGGGCAATGTGGGTTACGTTAAGGGGCAATGTGGGTTACGTTACGGCGCAATATAGGTTACGTTACGGCGCAATATAGGTTACGTTAAGGGGCAATGTGGGTTACGTTACGGCGCAATATAGGTTACGTTACGGCGCAATATAGGTTACGTTAAGGCGCAATATCGGTTACGTTAAGGCGCAATACAGGTTACGTTAAGGCGCAATACAGGTTACGTTAAGGCGCAATACAGGTTACGTTAAGGCGCAATACAGGTTACGTTAAGGCGCAATACAGGTTACGTTAAGGCGCAATACAGGTTACGTTAAGGCGCAATACAGGTTACGTTAAGGCGCAATACAGGTTACGTTAAGGCGCAATACAGGTTACGTTAAGGCGCAATGCAGGTTACGTTAAGGCGCAATGCAGGTTACGTTAAGGCGCAATACAGGTTACGTTAAGGCGCAATGCAGGTTACGTTAAGGCGCAATGCAGGTTACGTTAAGGCGCAATACAGGTTACGTTAAGGCGCAATACAGGTTACGTTAAGGCGCAATACAGGTTACGTTAAGGCGCAATACAGGTTACGTTAAGGCGCAATACAGGTTACGTTAAGGCGCAATACAGGTTACGTTAAGGCGCAATACAGGTTACGTTAAGGCGCAATACAGGTTACGTTAAGGCGCAATACAGGTTACGTTAAGGCGCAATACAGGTTACGTTAAGGCGCAATACAGGTTACGTTAAGGCGCAATACAGGTTACGTTAAGGCGCAATACAGGTTACGTTAAGGCGCAATACAGGTTACGTTAAGGCGCAATACAGGTTACGTTAAGGCGCAATACAGGTTACGTTAAGGCGCAATACAGGTTACGTTAAGGCGCAATACAGGTTACGTTAAGGCGCAATACAGGTTACGTTAAGGCGCAATACAGGTTACGTTAAGGCGCAATACAGGTTACGTTAAGGCGCAATACAGGTTACGTTAAGGCGCAATACAGGTTACGTTAAGGCGCAATACAGGTTACGTTAAGGCGCAATACAGGTTAGGTTAAGGCGCAATACAGGTTAGGTTAAGGTACGACATAGGTTAGGTTAAGGTACGACATAGGTTAGGTTAAGGTACGACATAGGTTAGGTTAAGGTACGACATAGGTTAGGTTAAGGTACGACATAGGTTAGGTTAAGGTACGACATAGGTTAGGTTAAGGTACGACATAGGTTAGGTTAAGGTACGACATAGGTTAGGTTAAGGTACGACATAGGTTAGGTTAAGGTACGACATAGGTTAGGTTAAGGTACGACATAGGTTAGGTTAAGGTACGACATAGGTTAGGTTAAGGTACGACATAGGTTAG
>NW_025726564.1:27500-32500 GCF_021461395.2 Schistocerca americana | reverse complement strand
CGGTGCACGCGCCTGCTGGTGCGGAGCGCGTCCCACCTCTGCTGCCACTCATCAAGGAGCCAGTTCCGGACTTCAGCAACGCTGTCTGCCGGTCGGCCTAAGATGTTGTTGACCCCTTCCGGATTGCCCTTCCGGAGCCAATACAGCGCACCCCTTTCCCTGACCAGTAGGTCAAGTGGGGGGATTGCCGTGATGACAAGTAACGCATCAGCGGATGTCGTGCTGTATGCTCCAGTGAGGCGCACCAGCGCTTGGCGCTGTAGCCTCCTCACCGCCGCCGCAGGTTTTCTCTTTCTCAGTCTATGAGCCCAGACACTCGATCCGTAGGCCGTGATGGCTACCAGAATGCTCGAGTGATACAGCCTTAGTGTATGCAGTGGCAGGTGGTATTGCCTGTTTGCAATGCTGGCTATTTTGTGGAATAGGACTTGGCCTTTGCGACATACGAACTCGATGTGCGCAGTGAACAGCCTGGACTCGTCAAGGTGAATCCCCAGGTACCTTGTCATGTAAGTTCGCCTGATTGCTCCATTGTTGGCTCCTCCAGCTACTCGGAGCAATGGGTCACGCGCCAATCGGCCGCGCAGCATGACATACACAGTCTTTTCTACAGACAGCTTCAGCTTCACCTTCTGGCACCACTCCTGTAGTGCATTTAACGCTGCATTGCAGTTTACTTCTAGTATTGCCCGAGAATCACCTTCTATCACTAGAAGAATGTCATCAGCGTACGCCACCACGCCTCGCACTTGTCGCAGTTCCCCAAGTTCCTCCAGCACAGGTTCCAGACCCACGTCCCAGAATATGGGACCGCAGACTGAGCCCTGTGGGCATCCCTTAGTGATCGACTTCTCAACCGCCCGCCCCGGGCACCGCAAGACCGCCCGCCGGTGTCGGCAGTAGTCAAGCAGGCACCGGTACAGGGGCCCAGGACATTCCAACTTCCTTAGGCTGTCGAACAGAGCCGGCCACCATAGGTTATCGAAAGCCCCGGCGATGTCGACCATTATCCCCGCAACGTACTTAGCAGTAGATGTGTCCACTAGCAACATTGCCTTGTTTATAGCATCTTCTGTACACAGGCCCCTCCTGAATCCGTACTGGTCGGGACTTCGTCCCCTAAGCTCCCGGTGTTGCTCTAGCCGGAGGCATAGGAGCTTCTCCTGGAGCTTGGCCATGGAGTTCAAGAGACAGATTGGTCGGTACGATTTCGGCACTTCTGGATCCTTGTCATCACCCTTTTGCAGTATAACCACTTCAGCCGTCTTCCACGACTCTGGTACCCGTCCCTGACGTAAACACTCGTTGTAGAGGTTTGTCAGGTAAGGGCAGATCTCCGCGCATAAGGCTTGGAGAACCTCTGCAGCGAGACCATCTTGTCCCGTCGCCTTCTTCCGGCGCAATTCGAGAATGGCTATTGTAACTTCACGTTCAGTGAATGGAGCAACTGGCGTCTCATTGGCATACGCCTCATTGAGTTGTCTCCTCATATTCCCCTGTTCCTCATTCTCATCTTCGCTACTATCATCTGGCAACAAGGTGCTCATGAGTAGCTCGGCTGACTCCTGCCAGTCCCTGGTGTGGCTGCCATCATTCTTCCTTAGGGTTGACAGGACCGTCGGTGACCGAACTTTCGATGCGGCAATCCTGTACGGCGTTCCCCAGGGGTCAGCCGCCAGACTGTCACGAACGAAAGACTGCCAACTCTCAATCCGTACCGTGTGCAGCGTCCGCTTAAACACCGCCTTGGCCCGCCTGTACCGCGCAAGCGTAGCCTCACGCATGTGATCGCCTATGCTGCGCTGGTATTGCCGCCGCGCCCTTCTGCATTCGCGTCGGAGACGTTGCAGCTCAGGGTTCCAAGGCGCTTTAGGCGTTTTCCCTGTATGGGCCAACGGGACTGCGCCCGTTGCTGCTGTCTGTATAGCCCTCGTCAGATCCTCTGCAGCTTTATCCACGTCCACAACGCGATCCATTGGCCAATTCGGTATCACTAGATTTCCTCTTAGTCGATCCCAATCAGCCTTTCGCCAGTTGTACTTGACGATGCCGTTCACCTGGTCTTGTGGAGGAGGCTCCCCATCATAAGCTACAGTGAATGTGATTAGATTATGATCACTTAGTGTCGTTCCCCGCCATACCTTCCAATTCTCCGCGCGGAGATGCACATGTGCACTCTTTAGTGTCACATCAATGTTTGAGGTCGCTCCCCGGCGACCTTCAAAAGTTGGTGGGAAGTTTGGTCGGTTCAACACTTCTAGTCCGAGCTCGAGAATTGCTTCAGCGAGTCTCTCACCCCGCCTAGCGGCGCGTCGCGCGCCAAGAGGCGTGATGTCACTGTGCCATAGGGGTGACATGGCGTTTGCGTCCATTGTGCAGATGAGCAAGTCATTGCGGTAGAACCCAACCGCCTCTTTTAACTGGTCGATGTACGGCCTCTCTCTGTGCCTGTACTGAAAGTACATGTTCAGCACGAAAAAGGTGAAATCGCCAGTGTTTATTTCGGCTAACACCATGCATCTGTTGCTGAGGTGCGCCACTTTCACTGCTCTCAGAGATCGATTTAGCACAGCGATCGCTGCCATAGGGTGCTCTCCTCCTGCCAAGATCTGAGCTGTAGTCGGCATATACAGGATCTTTCCGTCTTTGGAGTATGGCTCCTGTAGACATAAAATGTCTAAAGACTCCTCCTCCGCTCGGCGTCGCACCTCGCACATCACCGCTTGCGATCGCGCGCAGTTCAGCTGTCCTATTTTAACCGACACGGGCATTGTGATGTTTCACAGTCCGGTCGGCAACAGGTGAGGCGGCAGCCGGTAAGGAGACGGTTGACGAGAGGTCTTGTCTCCCATAGTCTGTCCGCTGGATTTTACGTTGTGTGAGGATTTTATAGAAGTCACACTCTTTTCCAGGCGTCACGCAATTGCGATTTCGCTTTTTGCACGGAATGCAGACCGGTTGGTTCCCCGCTTTTCGACAATCCTTTCTCATGTGGCCGTTTTCGCCACAGTGCCCGCATGTTATTATACTCGGGTCCTGCTTGCAGAACCTTGCCGAGTGGTTTACATCTTGGCACCGCGTGCAGACAGCCAAGTCTAGGTAGTCATCGACTGGCATGGACTCGAAGCCCATGTACAGTCTTTTCTGCCTAAGGATGGCGACTCTGAGTCTGGGGCTTACTTCCACCACGAGATGTGATGTTTGTTTGCCCCTTGGTCCAGTCCGGAACTTCGGCTTAAACTCCTGGCGGAATTGTGTTTCCGAAAGTCCTCCAAGGTCATTTTGCTTTCGAGTTAGCTCAACCACAGTTTCATTCTTCATGACGCAGGGTACATGATATATGATTATCTGCGGATTGAGCTTTTTCGGCAGTTCGCATTTCAGAGCTTCTGTCAGTTTGTTATTGGCCAGAAGTTTTTGACGATCAGTTTCAGACGCCACATCAACGATAAGCGTCGGGCCGTTTGTGGTGACCCGTGAGAACTTCACACCATCAACCTCTGGCTTGACCAGGGAGGTGAACTTCTTTCTCACTTCTGCTCCGCTTTCGTTTGCCTTTGACTTGATAAAGAGCGTAGCCTTCTCAGTCTGGGCTCTCGTTATCATTGCCTGCGTTTTCCTTTCTGTCGAGGGTAGAGCGGCGGCAACTTGTGCAAAGGTCTTTGGCGGCGCCAGGGGCGCCGCTTTCGTCCTCGCCAGCTCATCCTCCAAGGCGTCCACCCTTCCTGTGAGGGCCGACTGCGCCATAGCCCAGTCAAACAACTTAGCTCTCAGTTGTCTCTTGAGGTCACTTAGACTTTTCTCCTCCACCAGTTGCCCCGGTTTTAGGATACTAGACACAAGTGTCCGACACCTTAGCGCCCACGGCGAGCGGAGTGCGAGACTCGGCTTGGAGAGGCCGGTTGCCCAGTCCCTCTGCGTCTACGCCTGCACCCCGCACGGGAGTCGCCCTTCTCTCATTGGTTTCACCGGTTGCCCGGCTACTCACATCTTACACCACGGGAAGGTTGAGAGATCGGACATTTAGCCGCCCGTCTTCTACCAGTATAGGTGGACTCCACCACTGGTTAGACAGCATAACGGCCTTCGTAAGATAGTAGATAGGGACAGCGGGAATCTCGTTAATCCATTCATGCGCGTCACTAATTAGATGACGAGGCATTTGGCTATCAACAGCCGTCTTTATTCAAAATAATTTGAATAACACAAAATATATACATATATAGTACGTGGCAGGTGTTTGACGCCATGTCCGCCACCGAGGTGGGGACTTACAGGGCGGTACCACAAAATACAAGTATAAAACTAACATACACATATACATATATATCAGTGCGGAAGTCATAGTTACTCCCGCCGTTTACCCGCGCTTGCTTGAATTTCTTCACGTTGACATTCAGAGCACTGGGCAGAAATCACATTGCGTCAACACCCGCTAGGGCCATCGCAATGCTTTGTTTTAATTAGACAGTCGGATTCCCCCAGTCCGTGCCAGTTCTGAGTTGATCGTTGAATGGCGGCCGAAGAGAATCCGCGCACCCGCGCGCCCCCGGAGGAGCACGCTAAGGCGGACGCGGCCTCGCAGCAAGGAAGATCCGTGGGAGGCCAAGGCACGGGACCGAGCTCGGATCCTGCACGCAGGTTGAAGCACCGGGGCGCGAACGCCGCGCAGGCGCGCGCATCCTGCACCGCCGGCCAGCACGAGGCCAACCAACGGCGAGAGCAGACCACGCCCGCGCTAAACGCCCGCACTTACCGGCACCCCTACGGCACTCACCTCGCCCAGGCCCGGCACGTTAGCGCTGACCCACTTCCCGACCAAGCCCGACACGCCCCGATCCTCAGAGCCAATCCTTATCCCGAAGTTACGGATCCAATTTGCCGACTTCCCTTACCTACATTATTCTATCGACTAGAGGCTCTTCACCTTGGAGACCTGCTGCGGATATGGGTACGAACCGGCGCGACACCTCCACGTGGCCCTCTCCCGGATTTTCAAG
>NW_025726564.1:17500-22500 GCF_021461395.2 Schistocerca americana | reverse complement strand
GGTTCGAGAGAGGCGCAATCGCCCGGAGTTTGGCGAGTAGACGCTTTAGGTGCGACCACCCGTGCTCCCAACTGAGCTTGCCGCTGCCGACAGAGGCCCGGGAGCGTGCTGTCGTGGCATTGCCGGCGGGAGACAACACGCGCCACCTACGGTGACCGGCAGCTCCAACGCCAGCGCCACAGAAGGACAAAAGCCCCACTTGGGTGCCGAAGCGAACTCTCCCAGCACAGCGCACGCGCCAACACGTCCGCACAGCTGCGATACAAACCACCTGCGAGAACCGCAGAGGCGACCGAGCAGCAGACGGCGTCGCGGCGCCGAGCGCCGGGCGGCGGCGCATCCTCAGCGCACACAGTCCTCAATCGGACCAGCACACTGCAGATGTCCACCGCGCTTCGCACCGGGCCCGCGAGGACCTACTTTGGCCGCACGGCGCCGCGTGCAGGGTGCGCCGGCGCGCAGCTGCGCCGCCTGCCGCCTCCGTCGGCCGGCGCGCCTGCCACTGGCCGCCCCCACCAGCCGGCTGTAGCGCGTGCGCCCACGCACCGCACGGCCAACACGCCGGGAGGCCCCCCCTCACCGGCCGGGGACGGTCCCACCCAGCCACCGCCGCGTATCGCTTCACACCCACATGCCATTCACGTTCGTGGGCATGGTGGGTATCGCTGCAACAACCGGTTGGTAGCTCAACCGATCGTCGCCATCACTGATTCACCCCTAGCGAGAACAACCGCACCACAACGGTTTACCAGTTGTTCATTTGCGTAACGTCACCAGCAAACGTAGGCGTCCATCGCCATTTGCAAATTCAACGATTGTTGCATGCCTGTGTCAGGTGTCACGACACACTGTCTGCCCACATACACGCAACAACATGTCCACGCTTAGCGAACACGTGGAAGGTGGCCCCCGTACGTATGCGATGTCCATTGCGCGAACGACTGTCAACCGGCCTCTGTCGCATGTCGCAGATGTGGAACGCAGTGCACCGTGCTATCACGGTGTGTGAGAAGAGACGACTACGTCTGACAACACGCGCCACTACATCAACAGACGGCTCATGCTGATCGCCATCCAGGGCATACCACACTGCAATCCAGCTCTTATAGGGAGACGACACGTAGCTGAGTGCACAACATTTGGACCGCATGGTTCGCCGTTGTTGGCGCAGTCGTTGTACGGTCACATGTACCACGATGTATCATTCAGTACATGAGGACCAATGTGCAGTACAGTGTGTGATTTGGACGTACAACATCAGCGGACAGTTGACACAGGCCGTACCACAGCGTAGGCTAAGTGCTTCGCCATGCGAATGCCAATGAACAACTGCAAATGCCAATGAACAACTGCAAAGGGCATTGAGCATGTACGTCCTGCTGCCATCCACATTACAGTGTATAGCTGCAAGGTGTTTAACATGAAGCGATACACTGGGGACCGGGCAGTGCGAGTAGCAAACTATATTGCGGGGGTTGCAGTTAGGCAACACTACACTAATTTAACGCGTCGTATGACAATTACAGAGCAGGTTAAGGCCCAACGTGTGTTGGGTTAAGGCCCAACGTGTGTTGGGTTAAGGCCCAACGTGTGTTGGGTTAAGGCCCAACGTGTGTTGGGTTAAGGCCCAACGTGTGTTGGGTTAAGGCCCAACGTGTGTTGGGTTACGTTAAGGGGCAATGTGGGTTACGTTAAGGGGCAATGTGGGTTACGTTAAGGGGCAATGTGGGTTACGTTACGGCGCAATATAGGTTACGTTACGGCGCAATATAGGTTACGTTAAGGGGCAATGTGGGTTACGTTACGGCGCAATATAGGTTACGTTACGGCGCAATATAGGTTACGTTAAGGCGCAATATCGGTTACGTTAAGGCGCAATACAGGTTACGTTAAGGCGCAATACAGGTTACGTTAAGGCGCAATACAGGTTACGTTAAGGCGCAATACAGGTTACGTTAAGGCGCAATACAGGTTACGTTAAGGCGCAATACAGGTTACGTTAAGGCGCAATACAGGTTACGTTAAGGCGCAATACAGGTTACGTTAAGGCGCAATGCAGGTTACGTTAAGGCGCAATGCAGGTTACGTTAAGGCGCAATACAGGTTACGTTAAGGCGCAATGCAGGTTACGTTAAGGCGCAATGCAGGTTACGTTAAGGCGCAATACAGGTTACGTTAAGGCGCAATACAGGTTACGTTAAGGCGCAATACAGGTTACGTTAAGGCGCAATACAGGTTACGTTAAGGCGCAATACAGGTTACGTTAAGGCGCAATACAGGTTACGTTAAGGCGCAATACAGGTTACGTTAAGGCGCAATACAGGTTACGTTAAGGCGCAATACAGGTTACGTTAAGGCGCAATACAGGTTACGTTAAGGCGCAATACAGGTTACGTTAAGGCGCAATACAGGTTACGTTAAGGCGCAATACAGGTTACGTTAAGGCGCAATACAGGTTACGTTAAGGCGCAATACAGGTTACGTTAAGGCGCAATACAGGTTACGTTAAGGCGCAATACAGGTTACGTTAAGGCGCAATACAGGTTACGTTAAGGCGCAATACAGGTTACGTTAAGGCGCAATACAGGTTACGTTAAGGCGCAATACAGGTTACGTTAAGGCGCAATACAGGTTACGTTAAGGCGCAATACAGGTTAGGTTAAGGCGCAATACAGGTTAGGTTAAGGTACGACATAGGTTAGGTTAAGGTACGACATAGGTTAGGTTAAGGTACGACATAGGTTAGGTTAAGGTACGACATAGGTTAGGTTAAGGTACGACATAGGTTAGGTTAAGGTACGACATAGGTTAGGTTAAGGTACGACATAGGTTAGGTTAAGGTACGACATAGGTTAGGTTAAGGTACGACATAGGTTAGGTTAAGGTACGACATAGGTTAGGTTAAGGTACGACATAGGTTAGGTTAAGGTACGACATAGGTTAGGTTAAGGTACGACATAGGTTAGGTTAAGGTACGACATAGGTTAGGTTAAGGTACGACATAGGTTAGGTTAAGGTACGACATAGGTTAGGTTAAGGTACGACATAGGTTAGGTTAAGGTACGACATAGGTTAGGTTAAGGTACGACATAGGTTAGGTTAAGGTACGACATAGGTTAGGTTAAGGTACGACATAGGTTAGGTTAAGGTACGACATAGGTTAGGTTAAGGTACGACATAGGTTAGGTTAAGGTACGACATAGGTTAGGTTAAGGTACGACATAGGTTAGGTTAAGGTACGACATAGGTTAGGTTAAGGTACGACATAGGTTAGGTTAAGGTACGACATAGGTTAGGTTAAGGTACGACATAGGTTAGGTTAAGGTACGACATAGGTTAGGTTAAGGTACGACATAGGTTAGGTTAAGGTACGACATAGGTTAGGTTAAGGTACGACATAGGTTAGGTTAAGGTACGACATAGGTTAGGTTAAGGTACGACATAGGTTAGGTTAAGGTACGACATAGGTTAGGTTAAGGTACGACATAGGTTAGGTTAAGGTACGACATAGGTTAGGTTAAGGTACGACATAGGGTAGGTTAAGGTACGACATAGGTTAGGTTAAGGTACGACATAGGTTAGGTTACGGTACGACATAGGTTAGGTTACGGTACGACATAGGTTAGGTTACGGTACGACATAGGTTAGGTTACGGTACGACATAGGTTAGGTTACGGTACGACATAGGTTAGGTTACGGTACGACATAGGTTAGGTTACGGTACGACATAGGTTAGGTTACGGTACGACATAGGTTAGGTTACGGTACGACATAGGTTAGGTTACGGTACGACATAGGTTAGGTTACGGTACGACATAGGTTAGGTTACGGTACGACATAGGTTAGGTTACGGTACGATATAGGTTAGGTTACGGTACGATATAGGTTAGGTTAAGGTACACATTGTTGTAAGGAAAGGTTTAATGGGGGGCGGGGCGGGGCGGCCGGTTTGTTGATTGTGATTATAGTAAGTGGATGCCTGCGGCATCATCTGATTTGCCACGTCAGGATGCACCTTTGGCTCATGACAGGCGGCGCTCTCATTCCATGCTTGTGGCAGACCTGTGTCTTTCATTCCTGCCATTGTTTGTGTGCTGTGAGAGGAGGCAGTATTGTGATGTTGGGTGCACCCCTGTGTAGGACATGTGTGGGTGTTGGTGGCTTGGCTGAGCAATGGTGGTTGTCGGGTGGGTGGGATATTCTGTTTTCTGAGTGGACCTCCCAGTCTGGTTATGACAGTGTGGATTGTCTAATGTGGCGGAGAGGATGCACTGGGTGTTGTTCCATGCTGGTGCTTACATATTGTCTGTGTGCGTGTTACAGGCAGAGAGTAGTGCGTGATAAGGGTGTGTGGCTGACGTGTGGTTGTGATTGTGAGCAGAGTCTTTCAGCATGTATACGGACAGTTGTATACATTATCTGTATTCTGATGGCTCTATCTATTACTAATCAGCGCCGTGTATACGTTTAATCCGGTTCCAGTCGAAACTGTTGTATCTCTGTACATTAGTGACACGGCGAGCCCGCTATGTAGTTACTCGTCTCGGCAGCTTCCACCGGTGTATGGCAAATGATTATAAGGAATCAGTCTAGTCGTCAATACCGATGGTGTGACGTCACATGTCTGGGGTGGGGGACGCTGCGCCCTTCCGGTGGGTCATGGCCTAGAAAGACTCTTCCCACGCAGGGGGGCGTGGACTGTCATTGACTCTTCCAGGTAATATACTTGCCGTACGTTCTTGCGACTGCGAGTGCAACGCTCACCGGTACCGACATGGATGGAGCGCCTCCTAGCTGACCGCTCAGCATCGGCATTCGTACAGAGAGCAACGCGGTCGCGTCTCTAGCTCGTAACTGGTACAGCCCGCAGCTCATGTATAGGGACAGCGGGAATGTCGCATATTGGAGATAACTCTTCATGAAACGCATGTTATAGGGGTGGATTGCACATTGCGACTGCGGGAAAAGTCCGCCGTTCATCCGCTGGAGTTGCGAGTTGG
>NW_025726564.1:5000-7500 GCF_021461395.2 Schistocerca americana | reverse complement strand
CTGCAAGGTGTTTAACATGAAGCGATACACTGGGGACCGGGCAGTGCGAGTAGCAAACTATATTGCGGGGGTTGCAGTTAGGCAACACTACACTAATTTAACGCGTCGTATGACAATTACAGAGCAGGTTAAGGCCCAACGTGTGTTGGGTTAAGGCCCAACGTGTGTTGGGTTAAGGCCCAACGTGTGTTGGGTTAAGGCCCAACGTGTGTTGGGTTAAGGCCCAACGTGTGTTGGGTTACGTTAAGGGGCAATGTGGGTTACGTTAAGGGGCAATGTGGGTTACGTTAAGGGGCAATGTGGGTTACGTTACGGCGCAATATAGGTTACGTTACGGCGCAATATAGGTTACGTTAAGGGGCAATGTGGGTTACGTTACGGCGCAATATAGGTTACGTTACGGCGCAATATAGGTTACGTTAAGGCGCAATATCGGTTACGTTAAGGCGCAATACAGGTTACGTTAAGGCGCAATACAGGTTACGTTAAGGCGCAATACAGGTTACGTTAAGGCGCAATACAGGTTACGTTAAGGCGCAATACAGGTTACGTTAAGGCGCAATACAGGTTACGTTAAGGCGCAATACAGGTTACGTTAAGGCGCAATACAGGTTACGTTAAGGCGCAATACAGGTTACGTTAAGGCGCAATGCAGGTTACGTTAAGGCGCAATGCAGGTTACGTTAAGGCGCAATACAGGTTACGTTAAGGCGCAATGCAGGTTACGTTAAGGCGCAATGCAGGTTACGTTAAGGCGCAATACAGGTTACGTTAAGGCGCAATACAGGTTACGTTAAGGCGCAATACAGGTTACGTTAAGGCGCAATACAGGTTACGTTAAGGCGCAATACAGGTTACGTTAAGGCGCAATACAGGTTACGTTAAGGCGCAATACAGGTTACGTTAAGGCGCAATACAGGTTACGTTAAGGCGCAATACAGGTTACGTTAAGGCGCAATACAGGTTACGTTAAGGCGCAATACAGGTTACGTTAAGGCGCAATACAGGTTACGTTAAGGCGCAATACAGGTTACGTTAAGGCGCAATACAGGTTACGTTAAGGCGCAATACAGGTTACGTTAAGGCGCAATACAGGTTACGTTAAGGCGCAATACAGGTTACGTTAAGGCGCAATACAGGTTACGTTAAGGCGCAATACAGGTTACGTTAAGGCGCAATACAGGTTACGTTAAGGCGCAATACAGGTTACGTTAAGGCGCAATACAGGTTACGTTAAGGCGCAATACAGGTTACGTTAAGGCGCAATACAGGTTAGGTTAAGGCGCAATACAGGTTAGGTTAAGGTACGACATAGGTTAGGTTAAGGTACGACATAGGTTAGGTTAAGGTACGACATAGGTTAGGTTAAGGTACGACATAGGTTAGGTTAAGGTACGACATAGGTTAGGTTAAGGTACGACATAGGTTAGGTTAAGGTACGACATAGGTTAGGTTAAGGTACGACATAGGTTAGGTTAAGGTACGACATAGGTTAGGTTAAGGTACGACATAGGTTAGGTTAAGGTACGACATAGGTTAGGTTAAGGTACGACATAGGTTAGGTTAAGGTACGACATAGGTTAGGTTAAGGTACGACATAGGTTAGGTTAAGGTACGACATAGGTTAGGTTAAGGTACGACATAGGTTAGGTTAAGGTACGACATAGGTTAGGTTAAGGTACGACATAGGTTAGGTTAAGGTACGACATAGGTTAGGTTAAGGTACGACATAGGTTAGGTTAAGGTACGACATAGGTTAGGTTAAGGTACGACATAGGTTAGGTTAAGGTACGACATAGGTTAGGTTAAGGTACGACATAGGTTAGGTTAAGGTACGACATAGGTTAGGTTAAGGTACGACATAGGTTAGGTTAAGGTACGACATAGGTTAGGTTAAGGTACGACATAGGTTAGGTTAAGGTACGACATAGGTTAGGTTAAGGTACGACATAGGTTAGGTTAAGGTACGACATAGGTTAGGTTAAGGTACGACATAGGTTAGGTTAAGGTACGACATAGGTTAGGTTAAGGTACGACATAGGTTAGGTTAAGGTACGACATAGGTTAGGTTAAGGTACGACATAGGTTAGGTTAAGGTACGACATAGGTTAGGTTAAGGTACGACATAGGTTAGGTTAAGGTACGACATAGGTTAGGTTAAGGTACGACATAGGTTAGGTTACGGTACGACATAGGTTAGGTTACGGTACGACATAGGTTAGGTTACGGTACGACATAGGTTAGGTTACGGTACGACATAGGTTAGGTTACGGTACGACATAGGTTAGGTTACGGTACGACATAGGTTAGGTTACGGTACGACATAGGTTAGGTTACGGTACGACATAGGTTAGGTTACGGTACGACATAGGTTAGGTTACGGTACGACATAGGTTAGGTTACGGTACGACATAGGTTAGGTTACGGTACGATATAGGTTAGGTTACGGTACGATATAGGTTAGGTTAAGGTACACATTGTTGTAAGGAAAGGTTTAATG
>NW_025726563.1:0-60055 GCF_021461395.2 Schistocerca americana | reverse complement strand
AGGAGGCCCTAAACGTTACAATTCACTATCATTTTTGCGTCGGATTCGAAAATGTAGACTCGCAGGAGAAGGACCATGTGGTGCCCGAGGCAGCAATAGGCCCTTGGAGACAAGTCGGCTGCAGGCCGATGTATTGAATCTAGACGCAATTTGAGTGTTCCATCGTCATTACAAGGCCCTGAACGTTACAATTAACTATCATTTTTTGCGTTAGATTCGAAAATTTAGACTCACTGGAGAAAGACCATGAGGTGCCTGAGGCAATAACAGACCCTTGGAGACAAGTCGGCTGGAGGCCGATGTATTGAATCTCGACGCAATTTGAGTGTTCCATCGTCATTAGGAGGCCCTAAACGTTACAATTCACTATCAGTTTTGCGTCGGGTTCGAAAATCTAGACTCACAGCAGAAGGACCATGTGGTGCCCGAGGCAGCAATAGACCGTTGGAGACAAGTCGGCTGGAGGCCGATGTATTGAATCTCGACGCAATTTGAGTGTTCCATCGTCATTAGGAGGCCCTAAACGTTACAATTCACTATCAGTTTTGCGTCGGGTTCGAAAATCTAGACTCACAGGAGAAGGACCATGTGGTGCCCCGAGGCAGCAATAGACCCTTGGAGGACAAGTCGGCTGGAGGCCGATGTATTGAATCTCGACGCAATTTGAGTGTTCCATCGGCATTATTAGGCCCTGAACGTTACAATTCACTATCATTTTTGCGTCGATTCGAAAATCTAGACTCAGAGGAAAAGGACCATGTGGTGCCCGAGGCAGCAACAGACCCTTTTAGACAAGTCGGCTGGAGGCCGATGTATTGAATCTCGACGCAATTTGAGTGTTCCATCGGCATTAGGAGGCCCTGAACGTTACAATTAACTATCATTTTTGCGTCGGATTCGAAAATCTAGACTCACCGGAGACGGACCATGTGGTGCCTCGAGGCAGCGATATCCCCTTGGAGACAAGTCGGCTGGAGGCCGATGTATTGGATCTCGACGCAATTTGAGTGTTCCATCGGCATTAGGAGGCCCTGAACGTTACAATTAACTATCATTTTTGCGTCGGATTCGATAATCTAAACTCACAGGAGAACGACCATAAGGTGCCGAGGCAGCAACAGACCCTTGGAGACAAGTCGGCTGGAGGCCGATGTATTTGAATCTCGACGCAATTTGAGTGTTCCATCGTATTAGGAGGCCCGGAACGTTACAATTAATTATCATTTTTGCGTCGGATTCGAAATCTAAACTCACAGGAGGAACGACCATAAGGTGCCCGAGGCAGCAATAGACCCTTGGAGACAAGTCGCTGGAGGACGATGTATTGAATCTCGACGCAATTTGAGTTTTCCATCGGCATTTAGGAGGCCCTGAACGTTACAATTAACTATCATTTTTGCGTCGGATTCGAAAATCTAGACTCACCGGAGACGGACCATGTGGTGCCCGAGGCAGCGATATCCCCTTGGAGACAAGTCGGCTGGAGGCCGATGTATTGAATCTCGACGCAATTTGAGAGTTCCATCGTCATTAGGAGGCCCTGAACGTTACAATTCACTATCATTTTTGCGTCGGATTCGAAAATCTAGACTCACAGGAGAAGGACCATGTGGTGCCCGAGGCAGCAACAGACCCTTTTAGACAAGTCGGCTGGAGGCCGATGTTTTGAATCTCGACGCAATTTGAGTGTTCCATCGGCATTAGGAGGCCCTGAACGTTACAATTAACTATCATTTTTGCGTCGGATTCGAAAATCTAGACTCACCGGAGACGGACCATGTGGTGCCCGAGGCAGTGATATCCCCTTGGAGACAAGTCGGCTGGAGGCCGATGTATTGGATCTCGACGCAATTTGAGTGTTCCATCGGCATTAGGAGGCCCTGAACGTTACAATTAACTATCATTTTTGAGTCGGATTCGAAAATCTAGACTCACCGGAGACGGACCATGTGGTGCCCGAGGCAGCGATATCCCCTTGGAGACAAGTCGGCTGGAGGCCGATGTATTGAATCTCGACGCAATTTGAGTGTTCCATCGTCATTACAAGGCCCTGAACGTTACATTTAACTATCATTTTTGCGTCGGATTCGAAAATTTAGACTCACAGGAGAAAGACCATGAGGTGCCTGAGGCAGCAACAGACCCTTGGAGACAAGTCGGCTGGAGGCCGATGTATTGAATCTCGACGCAATGTGAGTGTTCCATCGTCATTAGGAGGCCCTAAACGTTACAATTCACTATCATTTTTGCGTCGGATTCGAAAATCTAGACTTGCAGGAGAAGGACCATGTGGTGCCCGAGGCAGCAATAGACCCTTGGAGACAAGTCGGCTGCAGGCCGATGTATTGAATCTCGATGCAATTTGAGTGTTCCATCGTCATTACAAGGCCCTGAACGTTACATTTAACTATCATTTTTGCGTGGGATTCGAAAATTTAGACTCACAGGAGAACGACCATAAGGTGCCCGAGGCAGCAATAGACCCTTGGAGACAAGCCGGCTGGAGGCCGGTGTATTGAATCTCGACGCAATTTGAGTGTTCCATCGGCATTAGGAGGCCCTGAACGTTACAATTAACTATCATTTTTGAGTCGGATTCGAAAATCTAGACTCACCGGAGACGGACCATGTGGTGCCCGAGGCAGCGATATCCCCTTGGAGACAAGTCGGCTGGAGGCCGATGTATTGAATCTCGACGCAATTTGAGAGTTCCATCGTCATTAGGAGGCCCTGAACGTTACAATTCACTATCATTTTTGCGTCGGATTCGAAAATCTAGACTCACAGGAGAAGGACCATGTGGTGCCCGAGGCAGCAATAGACCCTTTTAGACAAGTCGGCTGGAGGCCGATGTATTGAATCTCGACGCAATTTGAGTGTTCCATCGGCATTAGGAGGCCCTGAACGTTACAATTAACTATCATTTTTGCGTCGGATTCGAAAATCTATACTCACCGGAGACGGACCATGTGGTGCCCGAGGCAGCGATATCCCTTGGAGACAAGTCGGCTGGAGGCCGATGTATTCAATCTCGACGCAATTTGAGTGTTCCATCGGCATTAGGAGGCCCTGAACGTTACAATTAACTATCATTTTTGCGTCGGATTCGATAATCTATACTCACAGGAGAACGACCATAAGGTGCCGAGGCAGCAACAGACCCTCGGAGACAAGTCGGCTGGAGGCCGAAGTATTGAATCTCGACGCAATTTGAGTGTTCCATCGTCATTAGGAGGCCCTGAACGTTACAACTAACTATCATTTTTGCGTCGGATTCGAAAATCTAGACTCACAGGAGATGGACCATGTGGTGCCCGAGGCAGCAATAGACCCTTGGAGACAAGTCGGCTGCAGGCCGATGTATTGAATCTTGACGCAATTTGAGTGTTCCATCGTCATTACAAGGCCCTGAACGTTACAATTAACTTTCATTTTTGCGTCGGATTCGAAAATCTAGACTCACAGGAGAACGACCACAAGGTGCCCGAGGCAGCAATAGACCCTTGGAGACAAGTCGGCTGGAGGATGATGTATTGAATCTCGACGCAATTTGAGTGTTCCATCGGCATTAGGAGGCCCTGAACGTTACAATTAACTATCATTTTTGCGTCGGATTCGAAAATCTAGACTCACCGGAGACGGACCATGTGGTGCCCGAGGCAGCGATATCCCCTTGGAGACAAGTCGGCTGGAGGCCGATGTATTGAATCTCGACGCAATTTGAGAGTTCCATCGTCATTAGGAGGCCCTGAACGTTACAATCCACTATCATTTTTGCGTCGGATTCGAAAATCTAGACTCACAGGAGAAGGACCATGTGGTGCCCGAGGCAGCAACAGACCCTTTTAGACAAGTCGGCTGGAGGCCGATGTTTTGAATCTCGACGCAATTTGAGTGTTCCATCGGCATTAGGAGGCCCTGAACGTTACAATTAACTATCATTTTTGCGTCGGATTCGAAAATCTAGACTCACCGGAGACGGACCATGTGGTGCCCGAGGGAGCGATATCCCCTTGGAGACAAGTCGGCTGGAGGCCGATGTATTGGATCTCGACGCAATTTGAGTGTTCCATCGTCATTAGGAGGCCCTAAACGTTACAATTCACTATCATTTTTGCGTCGGATTCGAAAATCTAGACTCACAGGAGAAGGACCATGTGGTGCCCGAGGCAGCAACAGACCCTTGGAGACAAGTCGGCTGCAGGCCGATGTATTGAATCTCGACGCAATTTGAGTGTTCCATCGTCATTACAAGCCCCTGAACGCTACATTTAACTATCATTTTTGCGTCGGATTCGAAAATTTAGACTCACAGGAGAAAGACCATGAGGTGCCTGAGGCAGCAACAGACCCTTGGAGACAAGTCGGCTGGAGGCCGATGTATTGAATCTCGATGCAATTTGAGTGTTCCATCGTCATTACAAGGCCCTAAACGTTACATTTAACTATCATTTTTGCGTCGGATTCGAAAATTTAGACTCACAGGAGAAAGACCATGAGGTGCCTGAGGCAGCAACAGACCCTTGGAGAGAAGTCGGCTGGAGGCCGATGTATTGATTCTCGACGCAATTTGAGTGTTCCATCGTCATTAGGAGGCCCTAAACGTTACAATTCACTATCATTTTTGCGTCGGATTCGAAAATCTAGACTCGCAGGAGAAAGACCACGTGGTGCCCGAGGCAGCAATAGACCCTTGGAGACACGTCGGCTGCAGGCCGATGTATTGAATCTCGATGCAATTTGAGTGTTCCATCGTCATTACAAGGCCCTGAACATTACATTTAACTATCATTTTTGCGTCGGATTCGAAAATTTAGACTCACAGGAGAACGACCATAAGGTGCCCGAGGCAGCAATAGACCCTTGGAGACAAGCCGGCTGGAGGCCGATGTATTGAATCTCGACGCAATTTGAGTGTTCCATCGTCATTAGGAGGCCCTGAACGTTACAATTAACTATCATTTTTGCGTCGGATTCGAAAATCTAGACTCACAGGAGAACGACCGTGAGGTGCCTGAGACTGCAATATCCTCTTGGATACAAGTCGACTGGAGGTCGATGTATTGAATCTCGACGCAATTTGAGTCTTCTATCGTCATTAGGAGGCCCTGAACGTTACAATTAACTATCATTTTTGCGTCGGATTCGATAATCTAGACTCACAGGAGAAGGACCATGTGGTGCCCGAGGCAGCAATAGACCCTTGGAGACAAGTCGGCTGCAGGCCGATGTATTGAATCTCGACGCAATTTGAGTGTTCCATCGGCATTAGGAGGCCCTGAACGTTACAATTAACTATCATTTTTGCGTCGTATTCGAAAATCTAGACTCACCGGAGACGGACCATGTGGTGCCCGAGGCAGCGATATCCCCTTGGAGACAAGTCGGCTGGAGGCCGATGTATTGGATCTCGACGCAATTTGAGTGTTCCAACGGCATTAGGAGGCCCTGAACGTTACAATTAACTATCATTTTTGCGTCGGATTCGATAATCTAAACTCACAGGAGAACGACCATAAGGTGCCGAGGCAGCAACAGACCCTTGGAGACAAGTCGGCTGGAGGCCGATGTATTGAATCTCGACGCAATTTGAGTGTTCCATCGTCATTAGGATGCCCTGAACGTTACAATTAACAATCATTTTTGCGTCGGATTCGAAAATCTAGACTCACAGGAGAAGGACCATGTGGTGCCCGAGGCAGCAATAGACCCTTGGAGACAAGTCGGCTGCAGGCCGATGTATTGAATCTTGACGCAATTTGAGTGTTCCATCGTCATTACAAGGCCCTGAACGTTACAATTAACTTTCATTTTTGCGTCGGATTCGAAAATCTAGACTCACAGGAGAACGACCATAAGGTGCCCGAGGCAGCAATTGACCCTTGGAGACAAGTCGGCTGGAGGCCGATGTATTGAATCTCGACGCAATTTGAGTGTTCCATCGTCATTAGGAGGCCCTAAACGTTACAATTCACTTTCATTTTTGCGTCGGATTCGAAAATCTAGACTCACAGGAGAAGGACCATGTGGTGCCCGAGGCAGCAACAGACCCTTGGAGACAAGTCGGCTGCAGGCCGATGTATTGAATCTCGACGCAATTTGAGTGTTCCATCGTCATTACAAGGCCCTGAACGTTACATTTAACTATCATTTTTGCGTCGGATTCGAAAATTTAGACTCACAGGAGAAAGACCATGAGGTGCCTGAGGCAGCAACAGACCCTTGGAGACAAGTCGGCTGGAGGCCGATGTATTGAATCTCGACGCAATTTGAGTGTTCCATCGTCATTACAAGGCCCTGAACGTTACATTTAACTATCATTTTTGCGTCGGATTCGAAAATTTAGACTCACAGGAGAAAGACCATGAGGTGCCTGAGGCAGCAACAGACCCTTGGAGACAAGTCGGCTGGAGGCCGATGTATTGAATCTCGACGCAATTTGAGTGTTCCATCGTCATTAGGAGGCCCTAAACGTTACAATTCACTATCATTTTTGCGTCGGATTCGAAAATCTAGACTCGCAGGAGAAGGACCATGTGGTGCCCGAGGCAGCAATAGACCCTTGGAGACAAGTCGGCTGCAGGCCGATGTATTGAATCTTAACGCAATTTGAGTGTTCCATCGTCATTACAAGGCCCTGAACGTTACAATTAACTTTCATTTTTGCGTCGGATTCGAAAATCTAGACTCACAGGAGAACGACCATAAGGTGCCCGAGGCAGCAATAGACCCTTGGAGACAAGTCGGCTGGAGGACGATGTATTGAATCTCGACGCAATTTGAGTGTTCCATCGGCATTAGGAGGCCCTGAACGTTACAATTCACTATCATTTTTGCGTCGGATTCGAAAATCTAGACTCACAGGAGAAGGACCACGTGGTGCCCGAGGCAGCAACAGACCCTTTTAGACAAGTCGGCTGGAGGTCGATGTTTTGAATCTTTACGCAATTTGAGTGTTCCATCGGCATTAGGAGGCCCTGAACGTTACAATTAACTATCATTTTTGCGTCGGATTCGAAAATCTAGACTCACCGGAGACGGACCATGTGGTGCCCGAGGCAGCGATATCCCCTTGGAGACAAGTCGGCTGGAGGCCGATGTATTGGATCTCGACGCAATTTGAGTGTTCCATCGGCATTAGGAGGCCCTGAACGTTACAATTAACTATCATTTTTGCGTCGGATTCGAAAATCTAGACTCACAGGAAAACGACCATAAGGTGCCCGAGGCAGCAACAGACCCTTGGAGACAAGTCGGCTGGAGGCCGATGTATTGAATCTCGACGCAATTTGAGTGTTCCAGCGTCATTAGGAGGCCCTAAACGTTACAATTCACTATCATTTTTGCGTCGGATTCGAAAATCTAGACTCACAGGAGAAGGACCATGTGGTGCCCGAGGCAGCAGCAGACCCTTGGAGACAAGTCGGCTGCAGGCCGATGTATTGAATCTCGACGCAATTTGAGTGTTCCATCGTCATTACAAGGCCCTGAACGTTACATTTAACTATCATTTTTGCGTCGGATTCGAAAATTTAGACTCACAGGAGAAAGACCATGAGGTGCCTGAGGCAGCAACAGACCCCTGGAGACAAGTCGGCTGGAGGCCGATGTATTGAACCTCGACGCAATTTGAGTGTTCCATCGTCATTAGGAGGCGCCGAACGTTACAATTCACTATCATTTTTGCGTCGGATTCGATAATCTAAACTCACAGGAGAACGACCATAAGGTGCCGAGGCAGCAACAGACCCTTGGAGACAAGTCGGCTGGAGGCCGATGTATTGAACCTCGACGCAATTTGAGTGTTCCATCGTCATTAGGAGGCCCTGAACGATACAATTAACTATCATTTTTGCGTCGGATTCGATAATCTAGACTCACAGGAGAAGGACCATGTGGTGCCCGAGGCAGCAATAGACTCTTGGAGACAAGTCAGCTGCAGGCCGATGTATTGAATCTCGACGCAATTTGAGTGTTCCATCGTCATTAGGAGGCCCTGAACGTTACAATTAACAATCATTTTTGCGTCGGATTCGAAAATCTAGACTCACCGGAGACGGACCATGTGGTGCCCGAGGCAGCGATATCCGCTTGGAGACAAGTCGGCTGGAGGCCGATGTATTGGATCTCGACGCAATTTGAGTGTTCCATCGGCATTAGGAGGCCCTGAACGTTACAATTAACTATCATTTTTGCGTCGGATTCGAAAATCTAGACTCACAGGAGAAGGACCATGTGGTGCCCGAGGCAGCAGCAGACCCTTGGAGACAAGTCGGCTGCAGGCCGATGTATTGAATCTCGACGCAATTTGAGTGTTCCATCGTCATTACAAGGCCCTGAACGTTACATTTAACTATCATTTTTGCGTCGGATTCGAAAATTTAGACTCACAGGAGAAAGACCATGAGGTGCCTGAGGCAGCAACAGACCCTTGGAGACAAGTCGGCTGGAGGCCGATGTATTGAATCTCGACGCAATTTAAGTGTTCCATCGTCATTACAAGGCCCTGAACGTTACATTTAACTATCATTTTTGCGTCGGATTCGAAAATTTAGACTCACAGGAGAAAGACCATGAGGTGCCTGAGGCAGCAACAGACCCTTGGAGACAAGTCGGCTGGAGGCCGATGTATTGAATCTCGACGCAATTTGAGTGTTCCATCGTCATTAGGAGGCCCTAAACGTTACAATTCACTATCATTTTTGCGTCGGATTCGAAAATCTAGACTCGCAGGAGAAGGACCATGTGGTGCCCGAGGCAGCAATAGACCCTTGGAGACAAGTCGGCTGCAGGCCGATGTATTGAATCTCGACGCAATTTGAGTGCTCCATCGTCATTAGGAGGCCCTGAACGTTACAATTAACAATCATTTTTGCGTCGGATTCGAAAATCTAGACTCACCGGAGACGGACCATGTGGTGCCCGAGGCAGCGATATCCGCTTGGAGACAAGTCGGCTGGAGGCCGATGTATTGGATCTCGACGCAATTTGAGTGTTCCATCGGCATTAGGAGGCCCTGAACGTTACAATTAACTATCATTTTTGCGTCGGATTCGATAATCTAAACTCACAGGAGAACGACCATAAGGTGCCGAGGCAGCAACAGACCCTTGGAGACAAGTCGGCTGGAGGCCGATGTATTGAATCTCGACGCAATTTGAGTGTTCCATCGTCATTAGGAGGCCCTGAACGTTACAATTAACAATCATTTTTGCGTCGGATTCGAAAATCTAGACTCACAGGAGAAGGACCATGTGGTGCCCGAGGCAGCAACAGACCCTTTTAGACAAGTCGGCTGGAGGTCGATGTTTTGAATCTTTACGCAATTTGAGTGTTCCATCGGCATTAGGAGGCCCTGTACGTTACAATTAACTATCATTTTTGCGTCGGATTCGAAAATCTAGACTCACCGGAGACGGACCATGTGGTGCCCGAGGCAGCGATATCCCCTTGGAGACAAGTCGGCTGGAGGCCGATGTATTGGATCTCGACGCAATTTGAGTGTTCCATCGGCATTAGGAGGCCCTGAACGTTACAATTAACTATCATTTTTGCGTCGGATTCGAAAATCTAGACTCACAGGAAAACGACCATAAGGTGCCCGAGGCAGCAACAGACCCTTGGAGACAAGTCGGCTGCAGGCCGATGTATTACATCTCGACGCAATTTGAGTGTTCCATCATTAGGAGGCCCTAAACGTTACAATTCACTATCATTTTTGCGTCGGATTCGAAAATCTAGACTCGCAGGAGACGGACCATGTGGTGCCCGAGGCAGCAATAGACCCTTGGAGACAAGTCGGCTGCAGGCCGATGTATTGAATCTCGATGCAATTTGAGTGTTCCATCGTCATTACAAGGCCCTGAACATTACATTTAACTATCATTTTTGCGTCGGATTCGAAAGTTTAGACTCACAGGAGAACGACCATAAGGTGCCCGAGGCAGCAATAGACCCTTGGAGACAAGCCGCCTGGAGGCCGATGTATTGAATCTCGACGCAATTTGAGTGTTCCATCGGCATTAGGAGGCCCTGAACGTTACAATTAACTATCATTTTTGCGTCGGATTCGAAAATCTAGACTGACAGGAGAACGAGCATGAGGTGCCTGAGACTGCAATATCCTCTTGGATACAAGTCGACTGGAGGTCGATGTATTGAATCTCGGCGCAATTTGAGTCTTCTATCGTCATTAGGAGGCGCCGAACGTTACAATTCACTATCATTTTTGCGTCGGATTCGATAATCTAAACTCACAGGAGAACGACCATAAGGTGCCGAGGCAGCAACAGACCCTTGGAGACAAGTCGGCTGGAGGCCGATGTATTGAACCTCGACGCAATTTGAGTGTTCCATCGTCATTAGGAGGCCCTGAACGATACAATTAACTATCATTTTTGCGTCGGATTCGATAATCTAGACTCACAGGAGAAGGACCATGTGGTGCCCGAGGCAGCAATAGACCCTTGGAGACAAGTCGGCTGCAGGCCGATGTATTGAATCTCGACGCAATTTGAGTGTTCCATCGTCATTAGGAGGCCCTGAACGTTACAATTAACAATCATTTTTGCGTCGGATTCGAAAATCTAGACTCACCGGAGACGGACCATGTGGTGCCCGAGGCAGCGATATCCGCTTGGAGACAAGTCGGCTGGAGGCCGATGTATTGGATCTCGACGCAATTTGAGTGTTCCATCGGCATTAGGAGGCCCTGAACGTTACAATTAACTATCATTTTTGCGTCGGATTCGATAATCTAAACTCACAGGAGAACGACCATAAGGTGCCGAGGCAGCAACAGACCCTTGGAGACAAGTCGGCTGGAGGCCGATGTATTGAATCTCGACGCAATTTGAGTGTTCCATCGTCATTACAAGGCCCTGAACGTTACAATTAACTTTCATTTTTGCGTCGGATTCGAAAATCTAGACTCACAGGAGAACGACCATAAGGTGCCCGAGGCAGCAATAGACCCTTGGAGACAAGTCGGCTGGAGGACGATGTATTGAATCTCGACGCAATTTGAGTGTTCCATCGGCATTAGGAGGCCCTGAACGTTACAATTAACTATCATTTTTGCGTCGGATTCGATAATCTAGACTCACAGGAGAAGGACCATGTGGTGCCCGAGGCAGCAATAGACCCTTGGAGACAAGTCGGCTGCAGGCCGATGTATTGAATCTTGACGCAATTTGAGTGTCCATCGTCATTACAAGGCCCTGAACGTTACAATTAACTTTCATTTTTGCGTCGGATTCGAAAATCTAGACTCACAGGAGAACGACCATAAGGTGCCCGAGGCAGCAATAGACCCTTGGAGACAAGCCGGCTGGAGGCCGATGTATTGAATCTCGACGCAATTTGAGTGTTCCATCGGCATTAGGAGGCCCTGAACGTTACAATTCACTATCATTTTTGCGTCGGATTCGAAAATCTAGACTCGCAGGAGAAGGACCATGTAGTGCCCGAGGCAGCAATAGACCCTTGGAGACAAGTCGGCTGCAGGCCGATGTATTGAATCTGGATGCAATTTGAGTGTTCCATCGTCATTACAAAGCCCTGAACGTTACATTTAACTATCATTTTTGCGTCGGATTCGAAAATTTAGACTCACAGGAGAAGGACCATGTGGTGCCCGAGGCAGCAGCAGACCCTTGGAGACAAGTCGGCTGCAGGCCGATGTATTGAATCTCGACGCAATTTGAGTGTTCCATCGTCATTACAAGGCCCTGAACGTTACATTTAACTATCATTTTTGCGTCGGATTCGAAAATTTAGACTCACAGGAGAAAGACCATGAGGTGCCTGAGGCAGCAACAGACCCTTGGAGACAAGTCGGCTGGAGGCCGATGTATTGAATCTCGACGCAATTTGAGTGTTCCATCGGCATTAGGAGGCCCTAAACGTTACAATTCACTATCATTTTTGCGTCGGATTCGAAAATCTAGACTCGCAGGAGATGGACCATGTGGTGCCCGAGGCAGCAATAGTCCCTTGGAGACAAGTCGGCTGCAGGCCGATGTATTGAATCTCGACGCAATTTGAGTGTTCCATCGGCATTAGGAGGCCCTGAACGTTACAATTAACTATCATTTTTGCGTCGGATTCGAAAATCTAGACTCACTGGAGAACGACCATGAGGTGCCTGAGACTGCAATATCCTCTTGGATACAAGTCGACTGGAGGTCGATGTATTGAATCTCGACGCAATTTGAGTCTTCTATCGTCATTAGGAGGCGCCGAACGTTACAATTCACTATCATTTTTGCGTCGGATTCGATAATCTAAACTCACAGGAGAACGACCATAAGGTGCCGAGGCTGCAACAGACCCTTGGAGACAAGTCGGCTGGAGGCCGATGTATTGAACCTCGACGCAATTTGAGTGTTCCATCGTCATTAGGAGGCCCTGAACGATACAATTAACTATCATTTTTGCGTCGGATTCGATAATCTAGACTCACAGGAGAAGGACCATGTGGTGCCCGAGGCAGCAATAGACCCTTGGAGACAAGTCGGCTGCAGGCCGATGTATTGAATCTCGACGCAATTTGAGTGCTCCATCGTCATTAGGAGGCCCTGAACGTTACAATTAACAATCATTTTTGCGTCGGATTCGAAAATCTAGACTCACCGGAGACGGACCATGTGGTGCCCGAGGCAGCGATATCCGCTTGGAGACAAGTCGGCTGGAGGCCGATGTATTGGATCTCGACGCAATTTGAGTGTTCCATCGGCATTAGGAGGCCCTGAACGTTACAATTAACTATCATTTTTGCGTCGGATTCGATAATCTAAACTCACAGGAGAACGACCATAAGGTGCCGAGGCAGCAACAGACCCTTGGAGACAAGTCGGCTGGAGGCCGATGTATTGAATCTCGACGCAATTTGAGTGTTCCATCGTCATTACAAGGCCCTGAACGTTACAATTAACTTTCATTTTTGCGTCGGATTCGAAAATCTAGACTCACAGGAGAACGACCATAAGGTGCCCGAGGCAGCAATAGACCCTTGGAGACAAGTCGGCTGGAGGACGATGTATTGAATCTCGACGCAATTTGAGTGTTCCATCGGCATTAGGAGGCCCTGAACGTTACAATTAACTATCATTTTTGCGTCGGATTCGATAATCTAGACTCACAGGAGAAGGACCATGTGGTGCCCGAGGCAGCAATAGACCCTTGGAGACAAGTCGGCTGCAGGCCGATGTACTGAATCTTGACGCAATTTGAGTGTCCATCGTCATTACAAGGCCCTGAACGTTACAATTAACTTTCATTTTTGCGTCGGATTCGAAAATCTAGACTCACAGGAGAACGACCATAAGGTGCCCGAGGCAGCAATAGACCCTTGGAGACAAGCCGGCTGGAGGCCGATGTATTGAATCTCGACGCAATTTGAGTGTTCCATCGGCATTAGGAGGCCCTGAACGTTACAATTCACTATCATTTTTGCGTCGGATTCGAAAATCTAGACTCGCAGGAGGAGGACCATGTGGTGCCCGAGGCATCAATAGACCCTTGGAGACAAGTCGGCTGCAGGCCGACGTATTGAATCTGGATGCAATTTGAGTGTTCCATCGTCATTACAAAGCCCTGAACGTTACATTTAACTATCATTTTTGCGTCGGATTCGAAAATTTAGACTCACAGGAGAAGGACCATGTGGTGCCCGAGGCAGCAGCAGACCCTTGGAGACAAGTCGGCTGCAGGCCGATGTATTGAATCTCGACGCAATTTGAGTGTTCCATCGTCATTACAAGGCCCTGAACGTTACATTTAACTATCATTTTTGCGTCGGATTCGAAAATTTAGACTCACAGGAGAAAGACCATGAGGTGCCTGAGGCAGCAACAGACCCTTGGAGACAAGTCGGCTGGAGGCCGATGTATTGAATCTCGACGCAATTTGAGTGTTCCATCGGCATTAGGAGGCCCTAAACGTTACAATTCACTATCATTTTTGCGTCGGATTCGAAAATCTAGACTCGCAGGAGAAGGACCATGTGGTGCCCGAGGCAGCAATAGTCCCTTGGAGACAAGTCGGCTGCAGGCCGATGTATTGAATCTCGACGCAATTTGAGTGTTCCATCGGCATTAGGAGGCCCTGAACGTTACAATTAACTATCATTTTTGCGTCGGATTCGAAAATCTAGACTCACAGGAGAACGACCATGAGGTGCCTGAGACTGCAATATCCTCTTGGATACAAGTCGACTGGAGGTCGATGTATTGAATCTCGACGCAATTTGAGTCTTCTATCGTCATTAGGAGGCGCCGAACGTTACAATTCACTATCATTTTTGCGTCGGATTCGATAATCTAAACTCACAGGAGAACGACCATAAGGTGCCGAGGCTGCAACAGACCCTTGGAGACAAGTCGGCTGGAGGCCGATGTATTGAACCTCGACGCAATTTGAGTGTTCCATCGTCATTAGGAGGCCCTGAACGATACAATTAACTATCATTTTTGCGTCGGATTCGATAATCTAGACTCACAGGAGAAGGACCATGTGGTGCCCGAGGCAGCAATAGACCCTTGGAGACAAGTCGGCTGCAGGCCGATGTATTGAATCTCGACGCAATTTGAGTGCTCCATCGTCATTAGGTGGCCCTGAACGTTACAATTAACAATCATTTTTGCGTCGGATTCGAAAATCTAGACTCACCGGAGACGGACCATGTGGTGCCCGAGGCAGCGATATCCGCTTGGAGACAAGTCGGCTGGAGGCCGATGTATTGGATCCCGACGCAATTTGAGTGTTCCATCGGCATTAGGAGGCCCTGAACGTTACAATTAACTATCATTTTTGCGTCGGATTCGATAATCTAAACTCACAGGAGAACGACCATAAGGTGCTGAGGCAGCAACAGACCCTTGGAGACAAGTCGGCTGGAGGCCGATGTATTGAATCTCGACGCAATTTGAGTGTTCCATCGTCATTAGGAGGCCCTGAACGTTACAATTAACAATCATTTTTGCGTCGGATTCGAAAATCTAGACTCACAGGAGAAGGACCATGTGGTGCCCGAGGCAGCAACAGACCCTTTTAGACAAGTCGGCTGGAGGTCGATGTTTTGAATCTTTACGCAATTTGAGTGTTCCATCGGCATTAGGAGGCCCTGAACGTTACAATTAACTATCATCTTTGCGTCGGATTCGAAAATCTAGACTCACCGGAGACGGACCATGTGGTGCCCGAGGCAGCGATATCCCCTTGGAGACAAGTCGGCTGGAGGCCGATGTATTGGATCTCGACGCAATTTGAGTGTTCCATCGGCATTAGGAGGCCCTGAACGTTACAATTAACTATCATTTTTGCGTCGGATTCGAAAATCTAGACTCACAGGAAAACGACCATAAGGTGCCCGAGGCAGCAACAGACCCTTGGAGACAAGTCGGCTGGAGGCCGATGTATTGAATCTCGACGCAATTTGAGTGTTCCATCGTCATTAGGAGGCCCTAAACGTTACAATTCACTATCATTTTTGCGTCGGATTCGAAAATCTAGACTCACAGGAGAAGGACCATGTGGTGCCCGAGGCAGCAGCAGACCCTTGGAGACAAGTCGGCTGCAGGCCGATGTATTGAATCTCGACGCAATTTGAGTGTTCCATCGTCATTACGAGGCCCTGAACGTTACATTTAACTATCATTTTTGCGTCGGATTCGAAAATTTAGACTCACAGGAGAAAGACCATGAGGTGCCTGAGGCAGCAACAGACCCTTGGAGACAAGTCGGCAGGAGGCCGATGTATTGAATCTCGACGCAATTTGAGTGCTCCATCGTCATTAGGAGGCCCTGAACGTTACAATTAACAATCATTTTTGCGTCGGATTCGAAAATCTAGACTCACCGGAGACGGACCATGTGGTGCCCGAGGCAGCGATATCCGCTTGGAGACAAGTCGGCTGGAGGCCGATGTATTGGATCTCGACGCAATTTGAGTGTTCCATCGGCATTAGGAGGCCCTGAACGTTACAATTAACTATCATTTTTGCGTCGGATTCGATAATCTAAACTCACAGGAGAACGACCATAAGGTGCCGAGGCAGCAACAGACCCTTGGAGACAAGTCGGCTGGAGGCCGATGTATTGAATCTCGACGCAATTTGAGTGTTCCATCGTCATTACAAGGCCCTGAACGTTACAATTAACTTTCATTTTTGCGTCGGATTCGAAAATCTAGACTCACAGGAGAACGACCATAAGGTGCCCGAGGCAGCAATAGACCCTTGGAGACAAGTCGGCTGGAGGACGATGTATTGAATCTCGACGCAATTTGAGTGTTCCATCGGCATTAGGAGGCCCTGAACGTTACAATTAACTATCATTTTTGCGTCGGATTCGATAATCTAGACTCACAGGAGAAGGACCATGTGGTGCCCGAGGCAGCAATAGACCCTTGGAGACAAGTCGGCTGCAGGCCGATGTACTGAATCTTGACGCAATTTGAGTGTCCATCGTCATTACAAGGCCCTGAACGTTACAATTAACTTTCATTTTTGCGTCGGATTCGAAAATCTAGACTCACAGGAGAACGACCATAAGGTGCCCGAGGCAGCAATAGACCCTTGGAGACAAGCCGGCTGGAGGCCGATGTATTGAATCTCGACGCAATTTGAGTGTTCCATCGGCATTAGGAGGCCCTGAACGTTACAATTCACTATCATTTTTGCGTCGGATTCGAAAATCTAGACTCGCAGGAGGAGGACCATGTGGTGCCCGAGGCATCAATAGACCCTTGGAGACAAGTCGGCTGCAGGCCGATGTATTGAATCTGGATGCAATTTGAGTGTTCCATCGTCATTACAAAGCCCTGAACGTTACATTTAACTATCATTTTTGCGTCGGATACGAAAATTTAGACTCACAGGAGAAGGACCATGTGGTGCCCGAGGCAGCAGCAGACCCTTGGAGACAAGTCGGCTGCAGGCCGATGTATTGAATCTCGACGCAATTTGAGTGTTCCATCGTCATTACAAGGCCCTGAACGTTACATTTAACTATCATTTTTGCGTCGGATTCGAAAATTTAGACTCACAGGAGAAAGACCATGAGGTGCCTGAGGCAGCAACAGACCCTTGGAGACAAGTCGGCTGGAGGCCGATGTATTGAATCTCGACGCAATTTGAGTGTTCCATCGGCATTAGGAGGCCCTAAACGTTACAATTCACTATCATTTTTGCGTCGGATTCGAAAATCTAGACTCGCAGGAGAAGGACCATGTGGTGCCCGAGGCAGCAATAGTCCCTTGGAGACAAGTCGGCTGCAGGCCGATGTATTGAATCTCGACGCAATTTGAGTGTTCCATCGGCATTAGGAGGCCCTGAACGTTACAATTAACTATCATTTTTGCGTCGGATTCGAAAATCTAGACTCACAGGAGAACGACCATGAGGTGCCTGAGACTGCAATATCCTCTTGGATACAAGTCGACTGGAGGTCGATGTATTGAATCTCGACGCAATTTGAGTCTTCTATCGTCATTAGGAGGCGCCGAACGTTACAATTCACTATCATTTTTGCGTCGGATTCGATAATCTAAACTCACAGGAGAACGACCATAAGGTGCCGAGGCTGCAACAGACCCTTGGAGACAAGTCGGCTGGAGGCCGATGTATTGAACCTCGACGCAATTTGAGTGTTCCATCGTCATTAGGAGGCCCTGAACGATACAATTAACTATCATTTTTGCGTCGGATTCGATAATCTAGACTCACAGGAGAAGGACCATGTGGTGCCCGAGGCAGCAATAGACCCTTGGAGACAAGTCGGCTGCAGGCCGATGTATTGAATCTCGACGCAATTTGAGTGCTCCATCGTCATTAGGTGGCCCTGAACGTTACAATTAACAATCATTTTTGCGTCGGATTCGAAAATCTAGACTCACCGGAGACGGACCATGTGGTGCCCGAGGCAGCGATATCCGCTTGGAGACAAGTCGGCTTCTAGGCCGATGTATTGGATCCCGACGCAATTTGAGTGTTCCATCGGCATTAGGAGGCCCTGAACGTTACAATTAACTATCATTTTTGCGTCGGATTCGATAATCTAAACTCACAGGAGAACGACCATAAGGTGCTGAGGCAGCAACAGACCCTTGGAGACAAGTCGGCTGGAGGCCGATGTATTGAATCTCGACGCAATTTGAGTGTTCCATCGTCATTAGGAGGCCCTGAACGTTACAATTAACAATCATTTTTGCGTCGGATTCGAAAATCTAGACTCACAGGAGAAGGACCATGTGGTGCCCGAGGCAGCAACAGACCCTTTTAGACAAGTCGGCTGGAGGTCGATGTTTTGAATCTTTACGCAATTTGAGTGTTCCATCGGCATTAGGAGGCCCTGAACGTTACAATTAACTATCATTTTTGCGTCGGATTCGAAAATCTAGACTCACCGGAGACGGACCATGTGGTGCCCGAGGCAGCGATATCCCCTTGGAGACAAGTCGGCTGGAGGCCGATGTATTGGATCTCGACGCAATTTGAGTGTTCCATCGGCATTAGGAGGCCCTGAACGTTACAATTAACTATCATTTTTGCGTCGGATTCGAAAATCTAGACTCACAGGAAAACGACCATAAGGTGCCCGAGGCAGCAACAGACCCTTGGAGACAAGTCGGCTGGAGGCCGATGTATTGAATCTCGACGCAATTTGAGTGTTCCATCGTCATTAGGAGGCACTAAACGTTACAATTCACTATCATTTTTGCGTCGGATTCGAAAATCTAGACTCACAGGAGAAGGACCATGTGGTGCCCGAGGCAGCAGCAGACCCTTGGAGACAAGTCGGCTGCAGGCCGATGTATTGAATCTCGACGCAATTTGAGTGTTCCATCGTCATTACGAGGCCCTGAACGTTACATTTAACTATCATTTTTGCGTCGGATTCGAAAATTTAGACTCACAGGAGAAAGACCATGAGGTGCCTGAGGCAGCAACAGACCCTTGGAGACAAGTCGGCAGGAGGCCGATGTATTGAATCTCGACGCAATTTGAGTGTTCCATCGTCATTAGGAGGCCCTAAACGTTACAATTCACTATCATTTTTGCGTCGGATTCGAAAATCTAGACTCGCAGGAGAAGGACCATGTGGTGCCCGAGGCAGCAATAGACCCTTGGAGACAAGTCGGCTGCAGGCCGATGTATTGAATCTCGATGCAATTTGAGTGTTCCATCGTCATTACAAGGCCCTGAACATTACATTTAACTATCATTTTTGCGTCGGATTCGAAAATTTAGACTCACAGGAGAACGACCATAAGGTGCCCGAGGCAGCAATAGACCCTTGGAGACAAGCCGCCTGGAGGCCGATGTATTGAATCTCGACGCAATTTGAGTGTTCCATCGGCATTAGGAGGCCCTGAACGTTACAATTAACTATCATTTTTGCGTCGGATTCGAAAATCTAGACTCACAGGAGAACGAGCATGAGGTGCCTGAGACTGCAATATCCTCTTGGATACAAGTCGAATGGAGGTCGATGTATTGAATCTCGACGCAATTTGAGTGTTCCATCGTCATTAGGAGGCCCTGAACGTTACAATTAACAATCATTTTTGCGTCGGATTCGAAAATCTAGACTCGCAGGAGAAGGACCATGTGGTGCCCGAGGCAGCAATAGTCCCTTGGAGACAAGTCGGCTGCAGGCCGATGTATTGAATCTCGATGCAATTTGAGTGTTCCATCGTCATTACAAGGCCCTGAACGTTACAATTAACTATCATTTTTGCGTCGGATTCGAAAATCTAGACTCACAGGAGAACGACCATGAGGTGCCTGAGGCTGCAATATCCTCTTGGATACAAGTCGACTGGAGGTCGATGTATTGAATCTCGACGCAATTTGAGTCTTCTATCGTCATTAGGAGGCGCCGAACGTTACAATTCACTATCATTTTTGGGTCGGATTCGATAATCTAAACTCACAGGAAAACGACCATAAGGTGCCGAGGCAGCAATAGACCCTTGGAGACAAGTCGGCTGGAGGCCGATGTATTGACCCTCGACGCAATTTGAGTGTTCCATCGTCATTAGGAGGCCCTGAACGTTACAATTAACTATCATTTTTGCGTCGGATTCGATAATCTAGACTCACAGGAGAAGGACCATGTGGTGCCCGAGGCAGCAATAGACCCTTGGAGACAAGTCGGCTGCAGGCCGATGTATTGAATCTTGACGCAATTTGAGTGTCCATCGTCATTACAAGGCCCTGAACGTTACAATTAACTTTCATTTTTGCGTCGGATTCGAAAATCTAGACTCACAGGAGAACGACCATAAGGTGCCCGAGGCAGCAATAGACCCTTGGAGACAAGCCGGCTGGAGGCCGATGTATTGAATCTCGACGCAATTTGAGTGTTCCATCGGCATTAGGAGGCCCTGAACGTTACAATTAACTATCATTTTTGCGTCGGATTCGATAATCTAAACTCACAGGAGAACGACCATAAGGTGCCGAGGCAGCAACAGACCCTTGGAGACAAGTCGGCTGGAGGCCGATGTATTGAATCTCGACGCAATTTGAGTGTTCCATCGTCATTACAAGGCCCTGAACGTTACAATTAACTTTCATTTTTGCGTCGGATTCGAAAATCTAGACTCACAGGAGAACGACCATAAGGTGCCCGAGGCAGCAATAGACCCTTGGAGACAAGTCGGCTGGAGGACGATGTATTGAATCTCGACGCAATTTGAGTGTTCCATCGGCATTAGGAGGCCCTGAACGTTACAATTAACTATCATTTTTGCGTCGGATTCGAAAATCTAGACTCGCAGGAGAAGGACCATGTGGTGCCCGAGGCAGCAATAGACCCTTGGAGACAAGTCGGCTGCAGGCCGATGTATTGAATCTGGATGCAATTTGAGTGTTCCATCGTCATTACAAAGCCCTGAACGTTACATTTAACTATCATTTTTGCGTCGGATTCGAAAATTTAGGCTCACAGGAGAAGGACCATGTGGTGCCCGAGGCAGCAGCAGACCCTTGGAGACAAGTCGGCTGCAGGCCGATGTATTGAATCTCGACGCAATTTGAGTGTTCCATCGTCATTACAAAGCCCTGAACGTTACATTTAACTATCATTTTTGCGTCGGATTCGAAAATCTAGACTCACAGGAGAACGACCATGAGGTGCCTGAGGCTGCAATATCCTCTTGGATACAAGTCGACTGGAGGTCGATGTATTGAATCTCGACGCAATTTGAGTCTTCTATCGTCATTAGGAGGCGCCGAACGTTACAATTCACTATCATTTTTGCGTCGGATTCGATAATCTAAACTCACAGGAAAACGACCATAAGGTGCCGAGGCAGCAATAGACCCTTGGAGACAAGTCGGCTGGAGGCCGATGTATTGACCCTCGACGCATTTTTGCGTCGGATTCGATAATCTAGACTCACAGGAGAAGGACCATGTGGTGCCCGAGGCAGCAATAGACCCTTGGAGACAAGTCGCCTGCAGGCCGATGTATTGAATCTTGACGCAATTTGAGTGTCCATCGTCATTACAAGGCCCTGAACGTTACATTTAACTTTCATTTTTGCGTCGGATTCGAAAATCTAGACTCACAGGAGAACGACCATAAGGTGCCCGAGGCAGCAATAGACCCTTGGAGACTAGCCGGCTGGAGGCCGATGTATTGAATCTCGACGCAATTTGAGTGTTCCATCGGCATTAGGAGGCCCTGAACGTTACAATTCACTATCATTTTTGCGTCGGATTCGAAAATCTAGACTCGCAGGAGAAGGACCATGTGGTGCCCGAGGCAGCAATAGACCCTTGGAGACAAGTCGGCTGCAGGCCGATGTATTGAATCTGGATGCAATTTGAGTGTTCCATCGTCATTACAAGGCCCTGAACGTTACATTTAACTATCATTTTTGCGTCGGATTCGAAAATTTAGACTCACAGGAGAACGACCATAAGGTGCCCGAGGCAGCAATAGACCCTTGGAGACAAGCCGGCTGGAGGCCGATGTATTGAATCTCGACGCAATTTGAGTGTTCCATCGGCATTAGGAGGCCCTGAACGTTACAATTAACTATCATTTTTGCGTCGGATTCGAAAATCTAGACTCGCAGGAGAAGGACCATGTGGTGCCCGAGGCAGCAATAGACCCTTGGAGACAAGTCGGCTGCAGGCCGATGTATTGAATCTGGATGCAATTTGAGTGTTCCATCGTCATTACAAAGCCCTGAACGTTACATTTAACTATCATTTTTGCGTCGGATTCGAAAATTTAGGCTCACAGGAGAAGGACCATGTGGTGCCCGAGGCAGCAGCAGACCCTTGGAGACAAGTCGGCTGCAGGCCGATGTATTGAATCTCGACGCAATTTGAGTGTTCCATCGTCATTACAAAGCCCTGAACGTTACATTTAACTATCATTTTTGCGTCGGATTCGAAAATCTAGACTCACAGGAGAACGACCATGAGGTGCCTGAGGCTGCAATATCCTCTTGGATACAAGTCGACTGGAGGTCGATGTATTGAATCTCGACGCAATTTGAGTCTTCTATCGTCATTAGGAGGCGCCGAACGTTACAATTCACTATCATTTTTGCGTCGGATTCGATAATCTAAACTCACAGGAAAACGACCATAAGGTGCCGAGGCAGCAATAGACCCTTGGAGACAAGTCGGCTGGAGGCCGATGTATTGACCCTCGACGCATTTTTGCGTCGGATTCGATAATCTAGACTCACAGGAGAAGGACCATGTGGTGCCCGAGGCAGCAATAGACCCTTGGAGACAAGTCGCCTGCAGGCCGATGTATTGAATCTTGACGCAATTTGAGTGTCCATCGTCATTACAAGGCCCTGAACGTTACATTTAACTTTCATTTTTGCGTCGGATTCGAAAATCTAGACTCACAGGAGAACGACCATAAGGTGCCCGAGGCAGCAATAGACCCTTGGAGACTAGCCGGCTGGAGGCCGATGTATTGAATCTCGACGCAATTTGAGTGTTCCATCGGCATTAGGAGGCCCTGAACGTTACAATTCACTATCATTTTTGCGTCGGATTCGAAAATCTAGACTCGCAGGAGAAGGACCATGTGGTGCCCGAGGCAGCAATAGACCCTTGGAGACAAGTCGGCTGCAGGCCGATGTATTGAATCTGGATGCAATTTGAGTGTTCCATCGTCATTACAAGGCCCTGAACGTTACATTTAACTATCATTTTTGCGTCGGATTCGAAAATTTAGACTCACAGGAGAACGACCATAAGGTGCCCGAGGCAGCAATAGACCCTTGGAGACAAGCCGGCTGGAGGCCGATGTATTGAATCTCGACGCAATTTGAGTGTTCCATCGGCATTAGGAGGCCCTGAACGTTACAATTAACTATCATTTTTGCGTCGGATTCGAAAATCTAGACTCACAGGAGGACCATGTGGTGCCCGAGGCAGCAGCAGACCCTTGGAGACAAGTCGGCTGCAGGCCGATGTATTGAATCTCGACGCAATTTGAGTGTTCCATCGTCATTACAAGGCCCTGAACGTTACATTTAACTATCATTTTTGCGTCGGATTCGAAAATTTAGACTCACTGGAGAAAGACCATGAGGTGCCTGAGGCAGCAACAGACCCTTGGAGACAAGTCGGCTGGAGGCCGATGTATTGAATCTCGACGCAATTTGAGTGTTCCATCGGCATTAGGAGGCCCTAAACGTTACAATTCACTATCATTTTTGCGTCGGATTCGAAAATCTAGACTCGCAGGAGAAGGACCATGTGGTGCCCGAGGCAGCAATAGACCCTTGGAGACAGGTCGGCTGCAGGCCGATGTATTGAATCTCGATGCAATTTGAGTGTTCCATCGTCATTACAAGGCCCTGAACGTTACAATTAACTTTCATTTTTGAGTCGGATTCGAAAATCTAGACTCACCGGAGACGGACCATGTGGTGCCCGAGGCAGCGATATCCCCTTGGAGACAAGTCGGCTGGAGGCCGATGTATTGAATCTCGACGCAATTTGAGAGTTCCATCGTCATTAGGAGGCCCTGAACGTTACAATTCACTATCATTTTTGCGTCGGATTCGAAAATCTAGACTCACAGGAGAAGGACCATGTGGTGCCCGAGGCAGCAACAGACCCTTTTAGACAAGTCGGCTGGAGGCCGATGTATTGAATCTCGACGCAATTTGAGAGTTCCATCGTCATTAGGAGGCCCTGAACGTTACAATTCACTATCATTTTTGCGTCGGATTCGAAAATCTAGACTCACAGGAGAAGGACCATGTGGTGCCCGAGGCAGCAACAGACCCTTTTAGACAAGTCGGCTGGAGGCCGATGTATTGAATCTCGACGCAATTTGAGTGTTCCATCGGCATAAGGAGGCCCTGCACGTTACAATTAACTATCATTTTTGCGTCGGATTCGAAAATCTATACTCACCGGAGACGGACCATGTGGTGCCCGAGGCAGCGATATCCCCTTGGAGACAAGTCGGCTGGAGGCCGATGTATTGGATCTCGACGCAATTTGAGTGTTCCATCGGCATTAGGAGGCCCTGAACGTTACAATTAACTATCATTTTTGCGTCGGATTCGATAATCTAAACTCACAGGAGAACGGCCATGAGGTGCCGAGGCAGCAACAGACCCTTGGAGACAAGTCGGCTGGAGGCCGATGTATTGAATCTCGACGCAATTTGAGAGTTCCATCGTCATTAGGAGGCCCTGAACGATACAATTCACTGTCATTTTTGCGTCGGATTCGAAAATCTAGCCTCACAGGAGAAGGACCATGTGGTGCCCGAGGCAGCAACAGACCCTTTTAGACAAGTAGGCTGGAGGCCGATGTTTTGAATCTCGACGCAATTTGAGTGTTCCATCGGCATTAGGAGGCCCTGAACGTTACAATTAACTATCATTTTTGCGTCGGATTCGAAAATCTAGACTCACCGGAGACGGACCATGTGGTGCCCGAGGCAGCGATATCCCCTTGGAGACAAGTCGGCTGGAGGCCGATGTATTGGATCTCGACGCAATTTGAGTGTTCCATCGGCATTAGGGGGCCCTGAACGTTACAATTAACTATCATTTTTGCGTCGGATTCGATAATCTAAACTCACAGGAGAACGACCATACGGTGCCGAGGCAGCAACAGACGCTTGGAGACAAGTCGGCTGCAGGCCGATGTATTGAATCTTGACGCAATTTGAGTGTTCCATCGCCATTACAAGTCCTGAACGTTACAATTAACTTTCATTTTTGCGTCGGATTCGAAAATCTAGACTCACAGGAGAACGACCATTAGGTGCCCGAGGCAGCAATAGACCCTTGGAGACAAGTCGGCTGGAGGACGATGTATTGAATCTCGACGCAATTTGAGTGTTCCATCGGCATTAGGAGGCCCTGAACGTTACAATTCACTATCATTTTTGCGTCGGATTCGAAAATCTAGACTCACAGGAGAAGGGCCATGTGGTGCCCGAGGCAGCAACAGACCCTTTTAGACAAGTCGGCTGGAGGTCGATGTTTTGAATCTCGACGCAATTTGAGTGTTCCATCGGCATAAGGAGGCCCTGAACGTTACAATTAACTATCTTTTTTGCGTCGGATTCGAAAATCTAGACTCACCGGAGACGGACCATGTGGTGCCCGAGGCAGCGATATCCCCTTGGAGACAAGTCGGCTGGAGGCCGATGTATTGGATCTCGACGCAATTTGAGTGTTCCATCGGCATTAGGAGGCCCTGAACGTTACAATTAACTATCATTTTTGCGTCGGATTCGAAAATCTAGACTCACAGGAAAACGACCATAAGGAGCCCGAGGCAGCAACAGACCCTTGGAGACAAGTCGGCTGGAGGCCGATGTATTGAACCTCGACGCAATTTGAGTGTCCCATCGTCATTAGGAGGCCCTGAACGTTACAATTAACTATCATTTTTGCGTCGGATTCGATAATCTAGACTCACAGGAGAAGGACCATGTGGTGCCCGAGGCAGCAGTAGACCCTTGGAGACAAGTCGGCTGCAGGCCGATGTATTGAATCTTGACGCAATTTGAGTGTCCATCGTCATTACAAGGCCCTGAACGTTACAATTAACTTTCATTTTTGCGTCGGATTCGAAAATCTAGACTCACAGGAGAACGACCATAAGGTGCCCGAGGCAGCAATAGACCCTTGGAGACAAGCCGGCTGGAGGCCGATGTATTGAATCTCGACGCAATTTGAGTGTTCCATCGGCATTAGGAGGCCCTGAACGTTACAATTAACTATCATTTTTGAGTCGGATTCGAAAATCTAGACTCACCGGAGACGGACCATGTGGTGCCCGAGGCAGCGATATCCCCTTGGAGACAAGTCGGCTGGAGGCCGATGTATTGAATCTCGACGCAATTTGAGAGTTCCATCGTCATTAGGAGGCCCTGAACGTTACAATTCACTATCATTTTTGCGTCGGATTCGAAAATCTAGACTCACAGGAGAAGGACCATGTGGTGCCCGAGGCAGCAACAGACCCTTTTAGACAAGTCGGCTGGAGGCCGATGTATTGAATCTCGACGCAATTTGAGTGTTCCATCGGCATTAGGAGGCCCTGAACGTTACAATTAACTATCATTTTTGCGTCGGATTCGAAAATCTATACTCACCGGAGAAGGACCATGTGGTGCCCGAGGCAGCGATATCCCCTTGGAGACAAGTCGGCTGGAGGCCGATGTATTGGATCTCGACGCAATTTGAGTGTTCCATCGGCATTAGGAGGCCCTGAACGTTACAATTAACTATCATTTTTGCGTCGGATTCGAAAATCTAGACTCACAGGAAAACGACCATAAGGAGCCCGAGGCAGCAACAGACCCTTGGAGACAAGTCGGCTGGAGGCCGATGTATTGAACCTCGACGCAATTTGAGTGTCCCATCGTCATTAGGAGGCCCTGAACGTTACAATTAACTATCATTTTTGCGTCGGATTCGATAATCTAGACTCACAGGAGAAGGACCATGTGGTGCCCGAGGCAGCAGTAGACCCTTGGAGACAAGTCGGCTGCAGGCCGATGTATTGAATCTTGACGCAATTTGAGTGTCCATCGTCATTACAAGGCCCTGAACGTTACAATTAACTTTCATTTTTGCGTCGGATTCGAAAATCTAGACTCACAGGAGAACGACCATAAGGTGCCCGAGGCAGCAATAGACCCTTGGAGACAAGCCGGCTGGAGGCCGATGTATTGAATCTCGACGCAATTTGAGTGTTCCATCGGCATTAGGAGGCCCTGAACGTTACAATTAACTATCATTTTTGAGTCGGATTCGAAAATCTAGACTCACCGGAGACGGACCATGTGGTGCCCGAGGCAGCGATATCCCCTTGGAGACAAGTCGGCTGGAGGCCGATGTATTGAATCTCGACGCAATTTGAGAGTTCCATCGTCATTAGGAGGCCCTGAACGTTACAATTCACTATCATTTTTGCGTCGGATTCGAAAATCTAGACTCACAGGAGAAGGACCATGTGGTGCCCGAGGCAGCAACAGACCCTTTTAGACAAGTCGGCTGGAGGCCGATGTATTGAATCTCGACGCAATTTGAGTGTTCCATCGGCATTAGGAGGCCCTGAACGTTACAATTAACTATCATTTTTGCGTCGGATTCGAAAATCTATACTCACCGGAGAAGGACCATGTGGTGCCCGAGGCAGCGATATCCCCTTGGAGACAAGTCGGCTGGAGGCCGATGTATTGGATCTCGACGCAATTTGAGTGTTCCATCGGCATTAGGAGGCCCTGAACGTTACAATTAACTATCATTTTTGCGTCGGATTCGATAATCTAAACTCACAGGAGAACGACCATAAGGTGCCGAGGCAGCAACAGACCCTTGGAGACAAGTCGGCTGGAGGCCGATGTATTGAATCTCGACGCAATTTGAGTGTTCCATCGTCATTAGGAGGCCCTAAACGTTACAATTCACTATCATTTTTGCGTCGGATTCGAAAATCTAGACTCACAGGAGAAGGACCATGTGGTGCCCGAGGCAGCAGCAGACCCTTGGAGACAAGTCGGCTGGAGGCCGATGTATTGAATCTCGACGCAATTTGAGAGTTCCATCGTCATTAGGAGGCCCTGAACGTTACAATTCACTATCATTTTTGCGTCGGATTCGAAAATCTAGACTCACAGGAGAACGACCATAAGGTGCCCGAGGCAGCAATAGGCCCTTGGAGACAAGCCGGCTGGAGGCCGATGTATTGAATCTCGACGCAATTTGAGTGTTCCATCGGCATTAGGAGGCCCTGAACGTTACAATTAACTATCATTTTTGAGTCGGATTCGAAAATCTAGACTCACCGGAGACGGACCATGTGGTGCCCGAGGCAGCGATATCCCCTTGGAGACAAGTCGGCTGGAGGCCGATGTATTGAATCTCGACGCAATTTGAGAGTTCCATCGTCTTTAGGAGGCCCTGAACGTTACAATTCACTATCATTTTTGCGTCGGATTCGAAAATCTAGACTCACAGGAGAAGGACCATGTGGTGCCCGAGGCAGCAACAGACCCTTTTAGACAAGTCGGCTGGAGGCCGATGTATTGAATCTCGACGCAATTTGAGTGTTCCATCGGCATTAGGAGGCCCTGAACGTTACAATTAACTATCATTTTTGCGTCGGATTCGAAAATCTATACTCACCGGAGACGGACCATGTGGTGCCCGAGGCAGCGATATCCCCTTGGAGACAAGTCGGCTGGAGGCCGATGTATTGGATCTCGACGCAATTTGAGTGTTCCATCGGCATTAGGAGGCCCTGAACGTTACAATTCACTGTCATTTTTGCGTCGGATTCGAAAATCTAGACTCACAGGAGAACGACCATGAGGTGCCTGAGGCTGCAATATCCTCTTGGATACAAGTCGACTGGAGGTCGATGTATTGAATCTCGACGCAATTTGAGTCTTCTATCGTCATTAGGAGGCGCCGAACGTTACAATTCACTATCATTTTTGCGTCGGATTCGAAAATCTAGACTCACAGGAAAACGACCATAAGGAGCCCGAGGCAGCAACAGACCCTTGGAGACAAGTCGGCTGGAGGCCGATGTATTGAATCTCGACGCAATTTGAGTGTTCCATCGTCATTAGGAGGCCCTAAACGTTACAATTCACTATCATTTTTGCGTCGGATTCGAAAATCTAGACTCACAGGAGAACGACCATGAGGTGCCTGAGGCTGCAATATCCTCTTGGATACAAGTCGACTGGAGGTCGATGTATTGAATCTCGACGCAATTTGAGTCTTCTATCGTCATTAGGAGGCGCCGAACGTTACAATTCACTATCATTTTTGCGTCGGATTCGATAATCTAAACTCACAGGAGAACGACCATAAGGTGCCGAGGCAGCAACAGACCCTTGGAGACAAGTCGGCTGGAGGCCGATGTATTGAACCTCGACGCAATTTGAGTGTCCCATCGTCATTAGGAGGCCCTGAACGTTACAATTAACTATCATTTTTGCGTCGGATTCGATAATCTAGACTCACAGGAGAAGGACCATGTGGTGCCCGAGGCAGCAATAGACCCTTGGAGACAAGTCGGCTGCAGGCCGATGTATTGAATCTTGACGCAATTTGAGTGTCCATCGTCATTACAAGGCCCTGAACGTTACAATTAACTTTCATTTTTGCGTCGGATACGAAAATCTAGACTCACAGGAGAACGACCATAAGGTGCCCAAGGCAGCAATAGACCCTTGGAGACAAGCCGGCTGGAGGCCGATGTATTGAATCTCGACGCAATTTGAGTGTTCCATCGGCATTAGGAGGCCCTGAACGTTACAATTAACTATCATTTTTGAGTCGGATTCGAAAATCTAGACTCACCGGAGACGGACCATGTGGTGCCCGAGGCAGCGATATCCCCTTGGAGACAAGTCGGCTGGAGGCCGATGTATTGAATCTCGACGCAATTTGAGAGTTCCATCGTCATTAGGAGGCCCTGAACGTTACAATTCACTATCATTTTTGCGTCGGATTCGAAAATCTAGACTCACAGGAGAAGGACCATGTGGTGCCCGAGGCAGCAACAGACCCTTTTAGACAAGTCGGCTGGAGGCCGATGTATTGAATCTCGACGCAATTTGAGTGTTCCATCGGCATTAGGAGGCCCTGAACGTTACAATTAACTATCATTTTTGCGTCGGATTCGAAAATCTATACTCACCGGAGACGGACCATGTGGTGCCCGAGGCAGCGATATCCCCTTGGAGACAAGTCGGCTGGAGGCCGATGTATTGGATCTCGACGCAATTTGAGTGTTCCATCGGCATTAGGAGGCCCTGAACGTTACAATTAACTATCATTTTTGCGTCGGATTCGATAATCTAAACTCACAGGAGAACGACCATAAGGTGCCGAGGCAGCAACAGACCCTTGGAGACAAGTCGGCTGGAGGCCGATGTATTGAATCTCGACGCAATTTGAGTGTTCCATCGTCATTACATGGTCCCGAACGTTACAATTAACTTTCATTTTTGCGTCGGATTCGAAAAACTAGACTCACAGGAGAACGACCATAAGGTGCCCGAGGCAGCAATAGACCCTTGGAGACAAGTCGGCTGGAGGACGATGAATTGAATCTCGACGCAATTTGAGTGTTCCATCGGCATTAGGAGGCCCTGAACGTTACAATTCACTATCATTTTTGCGTCGGATTCGAAAATCTAGACTCACAGGAGAAGGACCATGTGGTGCCCGAGGCAGCAACAGACCCTTTTAGACAAGTCGGCTGGAGGTCGATGTTTTGAATCTCGACGCAATTTGAGTGTTCCATCGGCATTAGGAGGCCCTGAACATTACAATTAACTATCATTTTTGCTTCGGATTCGAAAATCTAGACCCACCGGAGACGGACCATGTGGTGCCCGAGGCAGCGATATCCCCTTGGAGACAAGTCGGCTGGAGGCCGATGTATTGGATCTCGACGCAATTTGAGTGTTCCATCGGCATTAGGAGGCCCTGAACGTTACAATTAACTATCATTTTTGCGTCGGATTCGAAAATCTAGACTCACAGGAATACGACCATAAGGTGCCCGAGGCAGCAACAGACCCTTGGAGACAAGTCGGCTGGAGGCCGATGTATTGAATCTCGACGCAATTTGAGTGTTCCATCGTCATTAGGAGGCCCTAAACGTTACAATTCACTATCATTTTTGCGTCGGATTCGAAAATCTAGACTCACAGGAGAAGGACCATGTGGTGCCCGAGGCAGCAGCAGACCCTTGGAGACAAGTCGGCTGGAGGCCGATGTATTGAATCTCGACGCAATTTGAGAGTTCCATCGTCATTAGGAGGCCCTGAACGTCACAATTCACTATCATTTTTGCGTCGGATTCGAAAATCTAGACTCACAGGAGAAGGACCATGTGGTGCCCGAGGCAGCAACAGACCCTTTTAGACAAGTCGGCTGGAGGCCGATGTATTGAATCTCGACGCAATTTGAGTGTTCCATCGGCATTAGGAGGCCCTGAACGTTACAATTAACTATCATTTTTGCGTCGGATACGAAAATCTATACTCACCGGAGACGGACCATGTGGTGCCCGAGGCAGCGATATCCCCTTGGAGACAAGTCGGCTGGAGGCCGATGTATTGGATCTCGACGCAATTTGAGTGTTCCATCGGCATTAGGAGGCCCTGAACGTTACAATTAACTATCATTTTTGCGTCGGATTCGATAATCTAAACTCACAGGAGAACGACCATAAGGTGCCGAGGCAGCAACAGACCCTTGGAGACAAGTCGGCCGGAGGCCGATGTATTGAATCTCGACGCAATTTGAGTGTTCCATCGTCATTACAAGGCCCTGAACGTTACAATTAACTTTCATTTTTGCGTCGGATTCGAAAATCTAGACTCACAGGAGTACGACCATAAGGTGCCCGAGGCAGCAATAGACCCTTGGAGACAAGTCGGCTGGAGGACGATGTATTGAATCTCGACGCAATTTGAGTGTTCCATCGGCATTAGGAGGCCCTGAACGTTACAATTCACTATCATTTTTGCGTCGGATTCGAAAATCTAGACTCACAGGAGAAGGACCATGTGGTGCCCGAGGCAGCAACAGACCCTTTTAGACAAGTCGGCTGGAGGTCGATGTTTTGAATCTCGACGCAATTTGAGTGTTCCATCGGCATTAGGAGGCCCTGAACGTTACAATTAACTATCATTTTTGCGTCGGATTCGAAAATCTAGACCCACCGCAGACGGACCATGAGGTGCCCGAGGAAGCGATATCCCCTTGGAGACAAGTCGGCTGGAGGCCGATGTATTGGATCTCGACGCAATTTGAGTGTTCCATCGGCATTAGGAGGCCCTGAACGTTACAATTAACTATCATTCTTGCGTCGGATTCGAAAATCTAGACTCACAGGAAAACGACCATAAGGTGCCCGAGGCAGCAACAGACCCTTGGAGACAAGTCGGCTGGAGGCCGATGTATTGAATCTCGACGCAATTTGAGTGTTCCATCGTCATTACAAGGCCCTGAACGTTACATTTAACTATCATTTTTGCGTCGGATTCGAAAATTTAGACTCACAGGAGAAAGACCATGAGGTGCCTGAGGCAGCAACAGACCCTTGGAGACAAGTCGGCTGGAGGCCGATGTATTGAATCTCGACGCAATTTGAGTGTTCCATCGGCATTAGGAGGCCCTAAACGTTACAATTCACTATCATTTTTGCGTCGGATTCGAAAATCTAGACTCGCAGGAGAAGGACCATGTGGTGCCCGAGGCAGCAATAGACCCTTGGAGACAAATCGGCTGCAGGCCGATGTATTGAATCTGGATGCAATTTGAGTGTTCCATCGTCATTACAAGGCCCTGAACGTTACATTTAACTATCATTTTTGCGTCGGATTCGAAAATTTAGACTCACAGGAGAAAGACCATGAGGTGCCTGAGGCAGCAACAGACCCTTGGAGACAAGTCGGCTGGAGGCCGATGTATTGAATCTCGACGCAATTTGAGTGTTCCATCGGCATTAGGAGGCCCTAAACGTTACAATTCACTATCATTTTTGCGTCGGATTCGAAAATCTAGACTCGCAGGAGAAGGACCATGTGGTGCCCGAGGCAGCAATAGACCCTTGGAGACAAGTCGGCTGCAGGCCGATGTATTGAATCTGGATGCAATTTGAGTGTTCCATCGTCATTACAAGGCCCTGAACGTTACATTTAACTATCATTTTTGCGTCGGATTCGAAAATTTAGATTCACAGGAGAACGACCATAAGGTGCCCGAGGCAGCAATAGACCCTTGGAGACAAGCCGGCTGGAGGCCGATGTATTGAATCTCGACGCAATTTGAGTGTTCCATCGGCATTAGGAGGCCCTGAACGTTACAATTAACTATCATTTTTGCGTCGGATTCGAAAATCTAGACTCACAGGAGAACGACCATTAGGTGCCTGAGGCTGCAATATCCTCTAGGATACAAGTCGACTGGAGGTCGATGTATTGAATCTCGACGCAATTTGAGTCTTCTATCGTCATTAGGAGGCGCCGAACGTTACAATTCACTATCATTTTTGCGTCGGATTCGATAATCTAAACTCACAGGAGAACGACCATAAGGTGCCGAGGCAGCAACAGACCCTTGGAGACAAGTCGGCTGGAGGCCGATGTATTGAACCTCGACGCAATTTGAGTGTCCATCGTCATTACAAGGCCCTGAACGTTACAATTAACTTTCATTTTTGCGTCGGATTCGAAAATCTAGACTCACAGGAGAACGACCATAAGGTGCCCGAGGCAGCAATAGACCCTTGGAGACAAGCCGGCTGGAGGCCGATGTATTGAATCTCGACGCAATTTGAGTGTTCCATCGGCATTAGGAGGCCCTGAACGTTACAATTAACTATCATTTTTGAGTCGGATTCGAAAATCTAGACTCACCGGAGACGGACCATGTGGTGCCCGAGGCAGCGATATCCCCTTAGAGACAAGTCGGCTGGAGGCCGATGTATTGAATCTCGACGCAATTTGAGTGTTCCATCGGCATTAGGAGGCCCTGAACGTTACAATTAACTATCATTTTTGCGTCGGATACGAAAATCTATACTCACCGGAGGCAGCGATATCCCCTTGGAGACAAGTCGGCTGGAGGCCGATGTATTGGATCTCGACGCAATTTGAGTGTTCCATCGGCATTAGGAGGCCCTGAACGTTACAATTAACTATCATTTTTGCGTCGGATTCGAAAATCTAGACTCACAGGAGAACGACCATGACGTGCCTGAGGCTGCAATATCCTCTTGGATACAAGTCGACTGGAGGTCGATGTATTGAATCTCGACGCAATTTGAGTCTTCTATCGTCATTAGGAGGCGCCGAACGTTACAATTCACTATCATTTTTGCGTCGGATTCGATAATCTAAACTCACAGGAGAACGACCATAAGGTGCCGAGGCAGCAACAGACCCTTGGAGACTAGTCGGCTGGAGGCCGATGTATTGAACCTCGACGCAATTTGAGTGTCCATCGTCATTACAAGGCCCTGAACGTTACAATTAACTTTCATTTTTGCGTCGGATTCGAAAATCTAGACTCACAGGAGAACGACCATAAGGTGCCCGAGGCAGCAATAGACCCTTGGAGACAAGCCGGCTGGAGGCCGATGTATTGAATCTCGACGCAATTTGAGTGTTCCATCGGCATTAGGAGGCCCTGAACGTTACAATTAACTATCATTTTTGAGTCGGATTCGAAAATCTAGACTCACCGGAGACGGACCATGTGGTGCCCGAGGCAGCGATATCCCCTTGGAGACAAGTCGGCTGGAGGCCGATGTATTGAATCTCGACGCAATTTGAGAGTTCCATCGTCATTAGGAGGCCCTGAACGTTACAATTCACTATCATTTTTGCGTCGGATTCGAATATCTAGACTCACAGGAGAAGGACCATGTGGTGCCCGAGGCAGCAACAGACCCTTTTAGACAAGTCGGCTGGAGGCCGATGTATTGAATCTCGACGCAATTTGAGTGTTCCATCGGCATTAGGAGGCCCTGAACGTTACAATTAACTATCATTTTTGAGTCGGATCCGAAAATCTAGACTCACCGGAGAGGGACCATGTGGTGCCCGAGGCAGCGATATCCCCTTGGAGACAAGTCGGCTGGAGGCCGATGTATTGAATCTCGACGCAATTTGAGAGTTCCATCGTCATTAGGAGGCCCTGAACGTTACAATTAACTATCATTTTTGAGTCGGATTCGATAATCTAAACTCACAGGAGAACGACCATAAGGTGCCGAGGCAGCAACAGACCCTTGGAGACAAGTCGGCTGGAGGCCGATGTATTGAAACTCGACGCAATTTGAGTGTTCCATCGTCATTACAAGGCCCTGAACGTTACAATTAACTTTCATTTTTGCGTCGGATTCGAAAATCTAGACTCACAGGAGAACGACCATAAGGTGCCCGAGGCAGCAATAGACCCTTGGAGACAAGTCGGCTGGAGGACGATGTATTGAATCTCGACGCAATTTGAGTGTTCCATCGGCATTAGGAGGCCCTGAACGTTACAATTCACTATCATTTTTGCGTCGGATTCGAAAGTCTAGACTCACAGGAGAAGGACCATGTGGTGCCCGAGGCAGCAACAGACCCTTTTAGACAAGTCGGCTGGAGGTCGATGTTTTGAATCTCGACGCAATTTGAGTGTTCCATCGGCATTAGGAGGCCCTGAACGTTACAATTAACTATCATTTTTGCGTCGGATTCGAAAATCTAGACCCACCGGAGACGGACCATGTGGTGCCCGAGGCTGCGATATCCCCTTGGAGGACAAGTCGGCTGGAGGCCGATGTATTGGATCTCGACGCAATTTGAGTGTTCCATCGGCATTAGGAGGCCCTGAACGTTACAATTAACTATCATTTTTGCGTCGGATTCGAAAATCTAGACTCACAGGAAAACGACCATAAGGTGCCCAAGGCAGCAACAGACCCTTGGAGACAAGTCGGCTGGAGGCCGATGTATTGAATCTCGACGCAATTTGAGTGTTCCATCGTCATTACAAGGCCCTGAACGTTACATTTAACTATCATTTTTGCGTCGGATTCGAAAATTTAGACTCACAGGAGAAAGACCATGAGGTGCCTGAGGCAGCAACAGACCCTTGGAGACAAGTCGGCTGGAGGCCGATGTATTGGATCTCGACGCAATTTGAGTGTTCCATCGGCATTAGGAGGCCCTAAACGTTACAATTCACTATCATTTTTGCGTCGGATTCGAAAATCTAGACTCGCAGGAGAAGGACCATGTGGTGCCCGAGGCAGCAATAGACCCTTGGAGACAAGTCGGCTGCAGGCCGATGTATTGAATCTCGATGCAATTTGAGTGTTCCATCGTCATTACAAGGCCCTGAACGTTACATTTAACTATCATTTTTGCGTCGGATACGAAAATTTAGACTCACAGGAGAACGACCATAAGGTGCCCGAGGCAGCAATAGACCCTTGGAGACAAGCCGGCTGGAGGCCGATGTATTGAATCTCGACGCAATTTGAGTGTTCCATCGGCATTAGGAGGCCCTGAACGTTACAATTAACTATCATTTTTGAGTCGGATTCGAAAATCTAGACTCACCGGAGACGGACCATGTGGTGCCCGAGGCAGCGATATCCCCTTAGAGACAAGTCGGCTGGAGGCCGATGTATTGAATCTCGACGCAATTTGAGAGTTCCATCGTCATTAGGAGGCCCTGAACGTTACAATTCACTATCATTTTTTGCGTCGGATTCGAATATCTAGACTCACAGGAGAAGGACCATGTGGTGCCCGAGGCAGCAACAGACCCTTTTAGACAAGTCGGCTGGAGGCCGATGTATTGAATCTCGACGCAATTTGAGTGTTCCATCGGCATTAGGAGGCCCTGAACGTTACAATTAACTATCATTTTTTGCGTCGGATACGAAAATCTATACTCACCGGAGGCAGCGATATCCCCTTGGAGACAAGTCGGCTGGAGGCCGATGTATTGGATCTCGACGCAATTTGAGTGTTCCATCGGCATTAGGAGGCCCTGAACGTTACAATTAACTATCCTTTTTGCGTCGGATTCGAAAATCTAGACTCACAGGAGAACGACCATGACGTGCCTGAGGCTGCAATATCCTCTTGGATACAAGTCGACTGGAGGTCGATGTATTGAATCTCGACGCAATTTGAGTCTTCTATCGTCATTAGGAGGCGCCGAACGTTACAATTCACTATCATTTTTGCGTCGGATTCGATAATCTAAACTCACAGGAGAACGACCATAAGGTGCCGAGGCAGCAACAGACCCTTGGAGACTAGTCGGCTGGAGGCCGATGTATTGAACCTCGACGCAATTTGAGTGTCCATCGTCATTACAAGGCCCTGAACGTTACAATTAACTTTCATTTTTGCGTCGGATTCGAAAATCTAGACTCACAGGAGAACGACCATAAGGTGCCCGAGGCAGCAATAGACCCTTGGAGACAAGCCGGCTGGAGGCCGATGTATTGAATCTCGACGCAATTTGAGTGTTCCATCGGCATTAGGAGGCCCTGAACGTTACAATTAACTATCATTTTTGAGTCGGATTCGAAAATCTAGACTCACCGGAGACGGACCATGTGGTGCCCGAGGCAGCGATATCCCCTTGGAGACAAGTCGGCTGGAGGCCGATGTATTGAATCTCGACGCAATTTGAGAGTTCCATCGTCATTAGGAGGCCCTGAACGTTACAATTCACTATCATTTTTGCGTCGGATTCGAATATCTAGACTCACAGGAGAAGGACCATGTGGTGCCCGAGGCAGCAACAGACCCTTTTAGACATGTCGGCTGGAGGCCGATGTATTGAATCTCGACGCAATTTGAGTGTTCCATCGGCATTAGGAGGCCCTGAACGTTACAATTAACTATCATTTTTGAGTCGGATCCGAAAATCTAGACTCACCGGAGACGGACCATGTGGTGCCCGAGGCAGCGATATCCCCTTGGAGACAAGTCGGCTGGAGGCCGATGTATTGAATCTCGACGCAATTTGAGAGTTCCATCGTCATTAGGAGGCCCTGAACGTTACAATTAACTATCATTTTTGAGTCGGATTCGATAATCTAAACTCACAGGAGAACGACCATAAGGTGCCGAGGCAGCAACAGACCCTTGGAGACAAGTCGGCTGGAGGCCGATGTATTGAAACTCGACGCAATTTGAGTGTTCCATCGTCATTACAAGGCCCTGAACGTTACAATTAACTTTCATTTTTGCGTCGGATTCGAAAATCTAGACTCACAGGAGAACGACCATAAGGTGCCCGAGGCAGCAATAGACCCTTGGAGACAAGTCGGCTGGAGGACGATGTATTGAATCTCGACGCAATTTGAGTGTTCCATCGGCATTAGGAGGCCCTGAACGTTACAATTCACTATCATTTTTTGCGTCGGATTCGAAAGTCTAGACTCACAGGAGAAGGACCATGTGGTGCCCGAGGCAGCAACAGACCCTTTTAGACAAGTCGGCTGGAGGTCGATGTTTTGAATCTCGACGCAATTTGAGTGTTCCATCGGCATTAGGAGGCCCTGAACGTTACAATTAACTATCATTTTTGCGTCGGATTCGAAAATCTAGACCCACCGGAGACGGACCATGTGGTGCCCAAGGCTGCGATATCCCCTTGGAGACAAGTCGGCTGGAGGCCGATGTATTGGATCTCGACGCAATTTGAGTGTTCCATCGGCATTAGGAGGCCCTGAACGTTACAATTAACTATCATTTTTGCGTCGGATTCGAAAATCTAGACTCACAGGAAAACGACCATAAGGTGCCCAAGGCAGCAACAGACCCCTTGGAGACAAGTCGGCTGGAGGCCGATGTATTGAATCTCGACGCAATTTGAGTGTTCCATCGTCATTACAAGGCCCTGAACGTTACATTTAACTATCATTTTTGCGTCGGATTCGAAAATTTAGACTCACAGGAGAAAGACCATGAGGTGCCTGAGGCAGCAACAGACCCTTGGAGACAAGTCGGCTGGAGGCCGATGTATTGAATCTCGACGCAATTTGAGTGTTCCATCGGCATTAGGAGGCCCTAAACGTTACAATTCACTATCATTTTTGCGTCGGATTCGAAAATCTAGACTCGCAGGAGAAGGACCATGTGGTGCCCGAGGCAGCAATAGACCCTTGGAGGACAAGTCGGCTGCAGGCCGATGTATTGAATCTCGATGCAATTTGAGTGTTCCATCGTCATTACAAGGCCCTGAACGTTACATTTAACTATCATTTTTGCGTCGGATACGAAAATTTAGACTCGAAAATCTAGACTCACCGGAGACGGACCATGTGGTGCCCGAGGCAGCGATATCCCCTTGGAGACAAGTCGGCTGGAGGCCGATGTATTGAATCTCGACGCAATTTGAGAGTTCCATCGTCATTAGGAGGCCCTGAACGTTACAATTCACTATCATTTTTGCGTCGGATTCGAAAATCTAGACTCACAGGAGAAGGACCATGTGGTGCCCGAGGCAGCAACAGACCCTTTTAGACAAGTCGGCTGGAGGCCGATGTATTGAATCTCGACGCAATTTGAGTGTTCCATCGGCATTAGGAGGCCCTGAACGTTACAATTAACTATCATTTTTGCGTCGGATTCGAAAATCTATACTCACCGGAGACGGACCATGTGGTGCCCGAGGCAGCGATATCCCCTTGGAGACAAGTCGGCTGGAGGCCGATGTATTGGATCTCGACGCAATTTGAGTGTTCCATCGGCATTAGGAGGCCCTGAACGTTACAATTAACTATCATTTTTGAGTCGGATTCGAAAATTTAGACTCACAGGAGAAAGACCATGAGGTGCCTGAGGCAGCAACAGACCCTTGGAGACAAGTCGGCTGGAGGCCGATGTATTGAATCTCGACGCAATTTGAGTGTTCCATCGGCATTAGGAGGCCCTAAACGTTACAATTCACTATCATTTTTGCGTCGGATTCGAAAATCTAGACTCGCAGGAGAAGGACCATGTGGTGCCCGAGGCAGCAATAGACCCTTGGAGACAAGTCGGCTGCAGGCCGATGTATTGAATCTCGATGCAATTTGAGTGTTCCATCGTCATTACAAGGCCCTGAACGTTACATTTAACTATCATTTTTGCGTCGGATTCGAAAATTTAGACTCACAGGAGAACGACCATAAGGTGCCCCGAGGCAGCAATAGACCTTTGGAGACAAGCCGGCTGGAGGCCGATGTATTGAATCTCGACGCAATTTGAGTGTTCCATCGGCATTAGGAGGCCCTGAACGTTACAATTAACTATCATTTTTGAGTCGGATTCGAAAATCTAGACTCACCGGAGACGGACCATGTGGTGCCCGAGGCAGCGATATCCCCTTGGAGACAAGATGGCTGGAGGCCGATGTATTGAATCTCGACGCAATTTGAGAGTTCCATCGTCATTAGGAGGCCCTGAACGTTACAATTCACTATCATTTTTGCGTCGGATTCGAAAATCTAGACTCACAGGAGAAGGACCATGTGGTGCCCGAGGCAGCAACAGACCCTTTTAGACAAGTCGGCTGGAGGCCGATGTATTGAATCTCGACGCAATTTGAGTGTTCCATCGGCATTAGGAGGCCCTGAACGTTACAATTAACTATCATTTTTGCGTCGGATTCGAAAATCTATACTCACCGGAGACGGACCATGTGGTGCCCGAGGCAGCGATATCCCCTTGGAGACAAGTCGGCTGAGGCCGATGTATTGGATCTCGACGCAATTTGAGTGTTCCATCGGCATTAGGAGGCCCTGAACGTTACAATTAACTATCATTTTTGCGTCGGATTCGATAATCTAAACTCACAGGAGAACGACCATAAGGTGCCGAGGCAGCAACAGACCCTTGGAGACAAGTCGGCTGGAGGCCGATGTATTGAATCTCGACGCAATTTGAGTGTTCCATCGTCATTACAAGGCCCTGAACGTTACAATTAACTTTCATTTTTGCGTCGGATTCGAAAATCTAGACTCACAGGAGAACGACCATAAGGTGCCCGAGGCAGCAATAGACCCTTGGAGACAAGTCGGCTGGAGGACGATGTATTGAATCTCGACGCAATTTGAGTGTTCCATCGGCATTAGGAGGCCCTGAACGTTACAATTCACTATCATTTTTGCGTCGGATTCGAAAACTAGACTCACAGGAGAAGGACCATGTGGTGCCCGAGGCGTGCAACAGACCCTTTTAGACAAGTCGGCTGGAGGTCGATGTTTTGAATCTCGACGCAATTTGAGTGTTCCATCGGCATTAGGAGGCCCTGAACGTTTACAATTAACTATCATTTTTGCGTCGGATTCGAAAATCTAGACCCACCGGAGACGGACCATGTGGTGCCCGAGGCAGCGATATCCCCTTGGAGACAAGTCGGCTGGAGGCCGATGTATTGGACCTCGACGCAATTTGAGTGTTCCATCGGTATTAGGAGGCCCTGAACGTTACAATTAACTATCATTTTTGCGTCGGATTCGAAAATCTAGACTCACAGGAAAACGACCATAAGGTGCCCGAGGCAGCAACAGACCCTTGGAGACAAGTCGGCTGGAGGCCGATGTATTGAATCTCGACGCAATTTGAGTGTTCCATCGGCATTAGGAGGCCCTAAACGTTACAATTCACTATCATTTTTGCGTCGGATTCGAAAATCTAGACTCGCAGGAGAAGGACCATGTGGTGCCCGAGGCAGCAATAGACCCTTGGAGACAAGTCGGCTGCAGGCCGATGTATTGAATCTCGATGCAATTTGAGTGTTCCATCGTCATTACAAGGCCCTGAACGTTACATTTAACTATCATTTTTGCGTCGGATTCGAAAATTTAGACTCACAGGAGAACGACCATAAGGTGCCCGAGGCAGCAATAGACCCTTGGAGACAAGCCGGCTGGAGGCCGATGTATTGAATCTCGACGCAATTTGAGTGTTCCATCGGCATTAGGAGGCCCTGAACGTTACAATTAACTATCATTTTTGCGTCGGATTCGATAATCTAAACTCACAGGAGAACGACCATGAGGTGCCGAGGCAGCAACAGACCCTTGGAGACAAGTCGGCTGGAGGCCGATGTATTGAATCTCGACGCAATTTGAGAGTTCCATCGTCATTAGGAGGCCCTGAACGTTACAATTCACTATCATTTTTGCGTCGGATTCGAAAAACTAGCCTCACAGGAGAAGGACCATGTGGTGCCCGAGGCAGCAACAGACCTTTTTAGACAAGTAGGCTGGGAGGCCGATGTTTTGAATCTCGACGCAATTTGAGTGTTCCATCGGCATTAGGAGGCCCTGAACGTTACAATTAACTATCATTTTTGCGTCGGATTCGAAAATCTAGACTCACCGGAGACGGACCATGTGGTGCCCGAGGCAGCGATATCCCCTTGGAGACAAGTCGGCTGGAGGCCGATGTATTGGATCTCGACGCAATTTGAGTGTTCCATCGGCATTAGGGGGCCCTGAACATTACATTTAACTATCATTTTTGCGTCGGATTCGAAAATTTAGACTCACAGGAGAACGACCATGAGGTGGCTGAGACTGCAATATCCTCTTGGATACAAGTCGACTGGAGGTCGATGTATTGAATCTCGACGCAATTTGAGTCTTCCTATCGTCATTAGGAGGCGCGAACGTTACAATTCACTATCATTTTTGCGTCGGATTCGATAATCTAAACTCACAGGAGAACTACCATAAGGTGCCGAGGCAGCAACAGACCCTTGGAGACAAGTCGGTTGGAGGCCGATGTATTGAACCTCGACGCAATTTGAGAGTTCCATCGTCATTAGGAGGCCCTGAACGTTACAATTCACTATCATTTTTGCGTCGGATTCGAAAATCTAGACTCACAGGAGAAGGACCATGTGGTGCCCGAGGCAGCAACAGACCCTTTTAGACAAGTCGGCTGGAGGCGATGTATTGAATCTCGACGCAATTTGAGTGTTCCATCGGCATTAGGAGGCCCTGAACGTTACAATTAACTATCATTTTTGCGTCGGATTCGAAAATCTATACTCACCGGAGACGGACCATGTGGTGCCCGAGGCAGCGATATCCCCTTGGAGACAAGTCGGCTGGAGGCCGATGTATTGGATCTCGACGCAATTGAGTGTTCCATCGGCATTAGGAGGCCCTGAACGTTACAATTAACTATCATTTTTGCGTCGGATTCGATAATCTAAACTCACAGGAGAACGACCATAAGGTGCCGAGGCAGCAACAGACCCTTGGAGACAAGTCGGCTGGAGGCCGATGTATTGAATCTCGACGCAATTTGAGTGTTCCATCGTCATTACAAGGCCCTGAACGTTACAATTAACTTTCATTTTTGCGTCGGATTCGAAAATCTAGACTCACAGGAGAACGACCATAAGGTGCCCGAGGCAGCAATAGACCCTTGGAGACAAGTCGGCTGGAGGACGATGTATTGAATCTCGACGCAATTTGAGTGTTCCATCGGCATTAGGAGGCCCTGAACGTTACAATTCACTATCATTTTTGCGTCGGATTCGAAAATCTAGACTCACAGGAGAAGGACCATGTGGTGCCCGAGGGTGCAACAGACCCTTTTAGACAAGTCGGCTGGAGGTCGATGTTTTGAATCTCGACGCAATTTGAGTGTTCCATCGGCATTAGGAGGCCCTGAACGTTACAATTAACTATCATTTTTGCGTCGGATTCGAAAATCTAGACCCACCGGAGACGGACCATGTGGTGCCCGAGGCAGCGATATCCCCTTGGAGACAAGTCGGCTGGAGGCCGATGTATTGGACCTCGACGCAATTTGAGTGTTCCATCGGTATTAGGAGGCCCTGAACGTTACAATTAACTATCATTTTTGCGTCGGATTCGAAAATCTAGACTCACAGGAAAACGACCATAAGGTGCCCGAGGCAGCAACAGACCCTTGGAGACAAGTCGGCTGGAGGCCGATGTATTGAATCTCGACGCAATTTGAGTGTTCCATCGGCATTAGGAGGCCCTAAACGTTACAATTCACTATCATTTTTGCGTCGGATTCGAAAATCTAGACTCGCAGGAGAAGGACCATGTGGTGCCCGAGGCAGCAATAGACCCTTGGAGACAAGTCGGCTGGAGGTCGATGTTTTGAATCTCGACGCAATTTGAGTGTTCCATCGGCATTAGGAGGCCCTGAACGTTACAATTAACTATCATTTTTGCGTCGGATTCGATAATCTAAACTCACAGGAGAACGACCATGAGGTGCCGAGGCAGCAACAGACCCTTGGAGACAAGTCGGCTGGAGGCCGATGTATTGAATCTCGACGCAATTTGAGAGTTCCATCGTCATTAGGAGGCCCTGAACGTTACAATTCACTATCATTTTTGCGTCGGATTCGAAAAACTAGCCTCACAGGAGAAGGACCATGTGGTGCCCGAGGCAGCAACAGACCTTTTTAGACAAGTAGGCTGGAGGCCGATGTTTTGAATCTCGACGCAATTTGAGTGTTCCATCGGCATTAGGAGGCCCTGAACGTTACAATTAACTATCATTTTTGCGTCGGATTCGAAAATCTAGACTCACCGGAGACGGACCATGTGGTGCCCGAGGCAGCGATATCCCCTTGGAGACAAGTCGGCTGGAGGCCGATGTATTGGATCTCGACGCAATTTGAGTGTTCCATCGGCATTAGGGGGCCCTGAACATTACATTTAACTATCATTTTTGCGTCGGATTCGAAAATTTAGACACACAGGAGAACGACCATGAGGTGCCTGAGACTGCAATATCCTCTTGGATACAAGTCGACTGGAGGTCGATGTATTGAATCTCGACGCAATTTGAGTCTTCTATCGTCATTAGGAGGCGCCGAACGTTACAATTCACTATCATTTTTGCGTCGGATTCGATAATCTAAACTCACAGGAGAACTACCATAAGGTGCCGAGGCAGCAACAGACCCTTGGAGACAAGTCGGTTGGAGGCCGATGTATTGAACCTCGACGCAATTTGTTTGTTCCATCGTCATTAGGAGGCCCTGAACGTTACAATTAACTATCATTTTTGCGTCTGATTCGATAATCTAGACTCACAGGAGAAGGACCATGTGGTGCCCGAGGCAGCGATATCCGCTTGGAGACAAGTCGGCTGGAGGCCGATGTATTGGATCTCGACGCAAATTTGAGTGTTCCATCGGCATTAGGAGGCCCTGAACGTTACAATTAACTATCATTTTTGCGTCGGATTCGAAAATCTAGACTCACAGGAGAAGGACCATGTGGTGCCCGAGGCAGCAACAGACCCTTTTAGACAAGTCGGCTGGAGGTCGATGTTTTGAATCTCGACGCAATTTGAGTGTTCCATCGGCATTAGGAGGCCCTGAACGTTACAATTCACTATCATTTTTGCGTCGGATTCGAAAATCTAGACTCACAGGAGAAGGACCATGTGGTGCCCGAGGCAGCAACAGACCCTTTTAGACAAGTCGGCTGGAGGTCGATGTTTTGAATCTCGACGCAATTTGAGTGTTCCATCGGCATAAGGAGGCCCTGAACGTTACAATTAACTATCATTTTTGCGTCGGATTCGAAAATCTAGACTCACCGGAGACGGACCATGTGGTGCCCGAGGCAGCGATATCCCCTTGGAGACAAGTCTGCTGGAGGCCGATGTATTGGATCTCGACGCAATTTGAGTGTTCCATCGGCATTAGGAGGCCCTGAACGTTACAATTAACTATCATTTTTGCGTCGGATTCGAAAATCTAGACTCACAGGATAACGACCATAAGGAGCCCGAGGCAGCAACAGACCCTTGGAGACAAGTCGGCTGGAGGCCGATGTATTGAATCTCGACGCAATTTGAGTGTTCCATCGTCATTAGGAGGCCCTAAACGTTACAATTCACTATCATTTTTGCGTCGGATTCGAAAATCTAGACTCACAGGAGAACGACCATGAGGTGCCTGAGGCTGCAATATCCTCTTGGATACAAGTCGACTGGAGGTCGATGTATTGAATCTCGACGCAATTTGAGTCTTCTATCGTCATTAGGAGGCGCCGAACGTTACAATTCACTATCATTTTTGCGTCGGATTCGATAATCTAAAGTCACAGGGAGAACGTCCATAAGGTGCCGAGGCAGCAACAGACCCTTGGAGACAAGTCGGCTGGAGGCCGATGTATTGAACCTCGACGCAATTTGAGTGTCCCATCGTCATTAGGAGGCCCTGAACGTTACAATTAACTATCATTTTCGCGTCGGATTCGATAATCTAGACTCACAGGAGAAGGACCATGTGGTGCCGAGGCAGCAATAGACCCTTGGAGACAAGTCGGCTGCAGGCCGATGTATTGAATCTTGACGCAATTTGAGTGTCCATCGTCATTACAAGGCCCTGAACGTTACAATTAACTTTCATTTTTGCGTCGGATTCGAAAATCTAGACTCACCGGAGACGGACCATGTGGTGCCCGAGGCAGCGATATCCCCTTGGAGACAAGTCTGCTGGAGGCCGATGTATTGGATCTCGACGCAATTTGAGTGTTCCATCGGCATTAGGAGGCCCTGAACGTTACAATTAACTATCATTTTTGCGTCGGATTCGAAAATCTAGACTCACAGGATAACGACCATAAGGAGCCCGAGGCAGCAACAGACCCTTGGAGACAAGTCGGCTGGAGGCCGATGTATTGAATCTCGACGCAATTTGAGTGTTCCATCGTCATTAGGAGGCCCTAAACGTTACAATTCACTATCATTTTTGCGTCGGATTCGAAAATCTAGACTCACAGGAGAACGACCATGAGGTGCCTGAGGCTGCAATATCCTCTTGGATACAAGTCGACTGGAGGTCGATGTATTGAATCTCGACGCAATTTGAGTCTTCTATCGTCATTAGGAGGCGCCGAACGTTACAATTCACTATCATTTTTGCGTCGGATTCGATAATCTAAAGTCACAGGAGAACGTCCATAAGGTGCCGAGGCAGCAACAGACCCTTGGAGACAAGTCGGCTGGAGGCCGATGTATTGAACCTCGACGCAATTTGAGTGTCCCATCGTCATTAGGAGGCCCTGAGTGTTACAATTAACTATCATTTTTGCGTCGGATTCGATAATCTAGACTCACAGGAGAAGGACCATGTGGTGCCCGAGGCAGCAATAGACCCTTGGAGACAAGTCGGCTGCAGGCCGATGTATTGAATCTTGACGCAATTTGAGTGTCCATCGTCATTACAAGGCCCTGAACGTTACAATTAACTTTCATTTTTGCGTCGGATACGAAAATCTAGACTCACAGGAGAACGACCATAAGGTGCCCGAGGCAGCAATAGACCCTTGGAGACAAGCCGGCTGGAGGCCGATGTATTGAATCTCGACGCAATTTGAGTGTTCCATCGGCATTAGGAGGCCCTGAACGTTACAATTAACTATCATTTTTGAGTCGGATTCGAAAATCTAGACTCACCGGAGACGGACCATGTGGTGCCCGAGGCAGCGATATCCCCTTGGAGACAAGTCGGCTGGAGGCCGATGTATTGAATCTCGACGCAATTTGAGAGTTCCATCGTCATTAGGAGGCCCTGAACGTTACAATTCACTATCATTTTTATGTCGGATTCGAAAATCTAGACTCACAGGAGAAGGACCATGTGGTGCCCAAGGCAGCAACAGACCCTTTTAGACAAGTCGGCTGGAGGCCGATGTATTGAATCTCGACGCAATTTGAGTGTTCCATCGGCATTAGGGGGCCCTGAACGTTACAATTAACTATCATTTTTGCGTCGGATTCGAAAATCTATACTCACCGGAGACGGACCATGTGGTGCCCGAGGCAGCGATATCCCCTTGGAGACAAGTCGGCTGGAGGCCGATGTATTGGATCTCGACGCAATTTGAGTGTTCCATCGGCATTAGGAGGCCCTGAACGTTACAATTAACTATCATTTTTGCGTCGGATTCGATAATCTAAACTCACAGGAGAACGACCATAAGGTGCCGAGGCAGCAACAGACCCTTGGAGACAAGTCGGCTGGAGGCCGATGTATTGAATCTCGACGCAATTTGAGTGTTCCATCGTCATTAGGAGGCCCTAAACGTTACAATTCACTATCATTTTTGCGTCGGATTCGAAAATCTAGACTCACAGGAGAAGGACCATGTGGTGCCCGAGGCAGCAGCAGACCCTTGGAGACAAGTCGGCTGGAGGCCGATGTATTGAATCTCGACGCAATTTGAGAGTTCCATCGTCATTAGGAGGCCCTGAACGTAACAATTCACTATCATTTTTGCGTCGGATTCGAAATCTAGGACTCACAGGAGAAGGACCATGTGGTGCCCGAGGCAGCAACAGACCCTTTTAGACAAGTCGGCTGGAGGCCGATGTATTGAATCTCGACGCAATTTGAGTGTTCCATCGGCATTAGGAGGCCCTGAACGTTACAATTAACTATCATTTTTGCGTCGGATACGAAAATCTATACTCACCGGAGACGGACCATGTGGTGCCCGAGGCAGCGATATCCCCTTGGAGACAAGTCGGCTGGAGGCCGATGTATTGGATCTCGACGCAATTTGAGTGTTCCATCGGCATTAGGAGGCCCTGAACGTTACAATTAACTATCATTTTTTGCGTCGGATTCGATAATCTAAACTCACAGGAGAACGACCATAAGGTGCCGAGGCAGCAACAGACCCTTGGAGACAAGTCGGCCGGAGGCCGATGTATTGAATCTCGACGCAATTTGAGTGTTCCATCGTCATTACAAGGCCCTGAACGTTACAATTAACTTTCATTTTTGCGTCGGATTCGAAAATCTAGACTCACAGGAGAACGACCATAAGGTGCCCGAGGCAGCAATAGACCCTTGGAGACAAGTCGGCTGGAGGACGATGTATTGAATCTCGACGCAATTTGAGTGTTCCATCGGCATTAGGAGGCCCTGAACGTTACATTTCACTATCATTTTTGCGTCGGATTCGAAAATCTAGACTCACAGGAGAAGGACCATGTGGTGCCCGAGGCAGCAACAGACCCTTTTAGACAAGTCGGCTGGAGGTCGATGTTTTGAATCTCGACGCAATTTGAGTGTTCCATCGGCATTAGGAGGCCCTGAACGTTACAATTAACTATCATTTTTGCGTCGGATTCGAAAATCTAGACCCACCGGAGACGGACCATGTCGTGCCCGAGGCAGCGATATCCCCTTGGAGACAAGTCGGCTGGAGGCCGATGTATTGGATCTCGACGCAATTTGAGTGTTCCATCGGCATTAGGAGGCCCTGAACGTTACAATTAACTATCATTCTTGCGTCGGATTCGAAAATCTAGACTCACAGGAAAACGACCATAAGGTGCCCGAGGCAGCAACAGACCCTTGGAGACAAGTCGGCTGGAGGCCGATGTATTGAATCTCGACGCAATTTGAGTGTTCCATCGTCATTACAAGGCCCTGAACGTTACATTTAACTATCATTTTTGCGTCGGATTCGAAAATTTAGACTCACAGGAGAGAGACCATGAGGTGCCTGAGGCAGCAACAGACCCTTGGAGACAAGTCGGCTGGAGGCCGATGTATTGAATCTCGACGCAATTTGAGTGTTCCATCGGCATTAGGTGGCCCTAAACGTTACAATTCACTATCATTTTTGCGTCGGATTCGAAAATCTAGACTCGCAGGAGAAGGACCATGTGGTGCCCGAGGCAGCAATAGACCCTTGGAGACAAGTCGGCTGCAGGCCGATGTATTGAATCTGGATGCAATTTGAGTGTTCCATCGTCATTACAAGGCCCTGAACGTTACATTTAACTATCATTTTTGCGTCGGATTCGAAAATTTAGACTCACAGGAGAACGACCATAAGGTGCCCGAGGCAGCAATAGACCCTTGGAGACAAGCCGGCTGGAGGCCGATGTATTGAATCTCGACGCAATTTGAGTGTTCCATCGGCATTAGGAGGCCCTGAACGTTACAATTAACTATCATTTTGCGTCGGATTCGAAAATCTAGACTCACAGGAGAACGACCATGAGGTGCCTGAGGCTGCAATATCCTCTTGGATACAAGTCGACTGGAGGTCGATGTATTGAATCTCGACGCAATTTGAGTCTTCTATCGTCATTAGGAGGCGCCGAACGTTACAATTCACTATCATTTTTGCGTCGGATTCGATAATCTAAACTCACAGGAGAACGACCATAAGGTGCCGAGGCAGCAACAGACCCTTGGAGACAAGTCGGCTGGAGGCCGATGTATTGAACCTCGACGCAATTTGAGTGTCCATCGTCATTACAAGGCCCTGAACGTTACAATTAACTTTCATTTTTGCGTCGGATTCGAAAATCTAGACTCACAGGAGAACGACCATAAGGTGCCCGAGGCAGCAATAGACCCTTGGAGACAAGCCGGCTGGAGGCCGATGTATTGAATCTCGACGCAATTTGAGTGTTCCATCGGCATTAGGAGGCCCTGAACGTTACAATTAACTATCATTTTTGCGTCGGATTCGAATATCTAGACTCACAGGAGAAGGACCATGTGGTGCCCGAGGCAGCAACAGACCCTTTTAGACAAGTCGGCTGGAGGCCGATGTATTGAATCTCGACGCAATTTGAGTGTTCCATCGGCATTAGGAGGCCCTGAACGTTACAATTAACTATCATTTTTGCGTCGGATTCGACAATCTAGACTCACAGGAGAACGACCATGAGGTGCCTGAGGCTGCAATATCCTCTTGGATACAAGTCGACTGGAGGTCGATGTATTGAATCTCGACGCAATTTGAGTCTTCTATCGTCATTAGGAGGCGCCGAACGTTACAATTCACTATCATTTTTGCGTCGGATTCGATAATCTAAACTCACAGGAGAACGACCATAAGGTGCCGAGGCAGCAACAGACCCTTGGAGACAAGTCAGCTGGAGGCCGATGTATTGAACCTCGACGCAATTTGAGTGTCCATCGTCATTACAAGGCCCTGAACGTTACAATTAACTTTCATTTTTGCGTCGGATTCGAAAATCTAGACTCACAGGAGAACGACCATAAGGTGCCCGAGGCAGCAATAGACCCTTGGAGACAAGCCGGCTGGAGGCCGATGTATTGAATCTCGACGCAATTTGAGTGTTCCATCGGCATTAGGAGGCCCTGAACGTTACAATTAACTATCATTTTTGAGTCGGATTCGAAAATCTAGACTCACCGGAGACGGACCATGTGGTGCCCGAGGCAGCGATATCCCCTTGGAGACAAGTCGGCTGGAGGCCGATGTATTGAATCTCGACGCAATTTGAGAGTTCCATCGTCATTAGGAGGCCCTGAACGTTACAATTCACTATCATTTTTGCGTCGGATTCGAAAATCTAGACTCACAGGAGAAGGACCATGTGGTGCCCGAGGCAGCAACAGACCCTTTTAGACAAGTCGGCTGGAGGCCGATGTATTGAATCTCGACGCAATTTGAGTGTTCCATCGGCATTAGGAGGCCCTGAACGTTACAATTAACTATCATTTTTGCGTCGGATTCGAAAATCTATACTCACCGGAGACGGACCATGTGGTGCCCGAGGCAGCGATATCCCCTTGGAGACAAGTCGGCTGGAGGCCGATGTATTGGATCTCGACGCAATTGAGTGTTCCATCGGCATTAGGAGGCCCTGAACGTTACAATTAACTATCATTTTTGCGTCGGATTCGATAATCTAAACTCACAGGAGAACGACCATAAGGTGCCGAGGCAGCAACAGACCCTTGGAGACAAGTCGGCTGGAGGCCGATGTATTGAATCTCGACGCAATGTGAGTGTTCCATCGTCATTACAAGGCCCTGAACGTTACAATTCACTTTCATTTTTGCGTCGGATTCGAAAATCTAGACTCACAGGAGAACGACCATAAGGTGCCCGAGGCAGCAATAGACCCTTGGAGACAAGTCGGCTGGAGGACGATGTATTGAATCTCGACGCAATTTGAGTGTTCCATCGGCATTAGGAGGCCCTGAACGTTACAATTCACTATCATTTTTGCGTCGGATTCGAAAATCTAGACTCACAGGAGAAGGACCATGTGGTGCCCGAGGCTGCAACAGACCCTTTTAGACAAGTCGGCTGGAGGTCGATGTTTTGAATCTCGACGCAATTTGAGTCTTCCATCGGCATTAGGAGGCCCTGAACGTTACAATTAACTATCATTTTTGCGTCGGATTCGAAAATCTAGACCCACCGGAGACGGACCATGTGGTGCCCGATGCAGCGATATCCCCTTGGAGACAAGTCGGCTGGAGGCCGATGTATTGGACCTCGACGCAATTTGAGTGTTCCATCGGTATTAGGAGGCCTGAACGTTACAATTAACTATCATTTTTGCGTCGGATTCGAAAATCTAGACTCACAGGAAAACGACCATAAGGTGCCCGAGGCAGCAACAGACCCTTGGAGACAAGTCGGCTGGAGGCCGATGTATTGAATCTCGACGCAATTTGAGTGTTCCATCGTCATTAGGAGGCCCTAAACGTTACAATTCACTATCATTTTTGCGTCGGATTCGAAAATCTAGACTCGCAGGAGAAGGACCATGTGGTGCCCGAGGCAGCAATAGACCCTTGGAGACAAGTCGGCTGCAGGCCGATGTATTGAATCTCGATGCAATTTGAGTGTTCCATCGTCATTACAAGGGCCCTGAACGTTACATTTAACTATCATTTTTGCGTCGGATTCGAAAATTTAGACTCACAGGAGAACGACCATAAGGTGCCCGAGGCAGCAATAGACCCTTGGAGACAAGCCGGCTGGAGGCCGATGTATTGAATCTCGACGCAATTTGAGTGTTCCATCGGCATTAGGAGGCCCTGAACGTTACAATTAACTATCATTTTTGCGTCGGATTCGATAATCTAGACTCACAGGAGAAGGACCATGTGGTGCCCGAGGCAGCAATAGACCCTTGGAGACAAGTCGGCTGCAGGCCGATGTATTGAATCTTGACGCAATTTGAGTGTCCATCGTCATTACAAGGCCCTGAACGTTACAATTAACTTTCATTTTTGCGTCGGATTCGAAAATCTAGACTCACAGGAGAACGACCATAAGGTGCCCGAGGCAGCAATAGACCCTTGGAGGCAAGCCGGCTGGAGGCCGATGTATTGAATCTCGACGCAATTTGAGTGTTCCATCGGCATTAGGAGGCCCTGAACGTTACAATTAACTATCATTTTTGAGTCGGATTCGAAAATCTAGACTCACCGGAGACGGACCATGTGATGTCCGAGGCAGCGATATCCCCTTGGAGACAAGTCGGCTGGAGGCCGATGTATTGAATCTCGACGCAATTTGAGAGTTCCATCGTCATTAGGAGGCCCTGAACGTTACAATTCACTATCATTTTTGCGTCGGATTCGAAAATCTAGACTCACAGGAGAAGGACTATGTGGTGCCCGAGGCAGCAACAGACCCTTTTAGACAAGTCGGCTGGAGGTCGATGTTTTGAATCTCGACGCAATTTGAGTGTTCCATCGGCATTAGGAGGCCCTGAACGTTACAATTAACTATCATTTTTGCGTCGGATTCGAAAATCTAAACTCACCGGAGACGGACCATGTGGTGCCCGAGGCAGCGATATCCCCTTGGAGACAAGTCGGTTGGAGGCCGATGTATTGGATCTCGACGCAATTTGAGTGTTCCATCGGCATTAGGAGGCCCTGAACGTTACAATTAACTATCATTTTTGCGTCGGATTCGAAAATCTAGACTCACAGGAAAACGACCATAAGGTGCCCGAGGCAGCAACAGACCCTTGGAGACAAGTCGGCTGGAGGCCGATGTATTGAATCTCGACGCAATTTGAGTGTTCCATCGTCATCAGGAGGCCCTAAACGTTACAATTCACTGTCATTTTTGCGTCGGATTCGAAAATCTAGACTCACAGGAGAAGGACCATGTGGTGCCCGAGGCAGCAGCAGACCCTTGGAGACAAGTCGGCTGCAGGCCGATGTATTGAATCTCGACGCAATTTGAGTGTTCCATCGTCATTACAAGGCCCTGAACGTTACATTTAACTATCATTTTTGCGTCGGATTCGAAAATTTAGACTCACAGGAGAAAGACCATGAGGTGCCTGAGGCAGCAACAGACCCCTTGGAGACAAGTCGGCTGGAGGCCGATGTATTGAATCTCGACGCAATTTGAGTGTTCCATCGTCATTAGGAGGCCCTGAACGTTACAATTAACAATCATTTTTGCGTCGGATTCGAAATCTAGACTCACAGGAGAAGGGACCATGTGGTGCCCGAGGCAGCAATAGACCCTTGGAGACAAGTCGGGTGCAGGCCGATGTATTGAATCTTGACGCAATTTGAGTGTTCCATCGTCATTACAAGGCCCTGAACGTTACAATTAACTTTCATTTTTGCGTCGGATTCGAAAATCTAGACTCACAGGAGAACGACCATTAGGTGCCCGAGGCAGCAATAGACCCTTGGAGACAAGTCGGCTGGAGGACGATGTATTGAATTTCGACGCAATTTGAGTGTTCCATCGGCATTAGGAGGCCCTGAACGTTACAATTAACTATCATTTTTGCGTCGGATTCGAAAATCTAGACTCACCGGAGACGGACCATGTGGTGCCCGAGGCAGCGATATCCCCTTGGAGACAAGTCGGCTGGAGGCCGATGTATTGGATCTCGACGCAATTTGAGTGTTCCATCGGCATTAGGAGGCCCTGAACGTTACAATTAACTATCATTTTTGCGTCGGATTCGAAAATCTAGACTCACAGGAAAACGACCATAAGGTGCCCGAGGCAGCAACAGACCCTTGGAGACAAGTCGGCTGGAGGCCGATGTATTGAATCTCGACGCAATTTGAGTGTTCCATCCTCATTAGGAGGCCCTAAACGTTACAATTCACTATCATTTTTGCGTCGGATTCGAAAATCTAGACTCACAGGAGAAGGACCATGTGGTGCCCGAGGCAGCAGCAGACCCCTTGGAGACAAGTCGGCTGGAGGCCGATGTATTGAATCTCGACGCAATTTGAGTGTTCCATCGGCATTAGGAGGCCCCTGTACGTTACAATTAACTATCATTTTTGCGTCGGATTCGAAAATCTAGACTCACAGGAGAACGACCATGAGGTGCCTGAGACTGCAATATCCTCTTGGATACAAGTCGACTGGAGGTCGATGTATTGAATCTCGACGCAATTTGAGTCTTCTATCGTCATTAGGAGGCGCCGAACGTTACAATTCACTATCATTTTTGCGTCGGATTCGATAATCTAAACTCACAGGAGAACGACCATAAGGTGCCGAGGCAGCAACAGACCCTTGGAGACAAGTCGGCTGGAGGCCGATGTATTGAACCTCGACACAATTTGAGTGTTCCATCGTCATTAGGAGGCCCTGAACGTTACAATTAACTATCATTTTTGCGTCGGATTCGATAATCTAGACTCACAGGAGAAGGACCATGTGGTGCCCGAGGCAGCAATAGACCCTTGGAGACAAGTCGGCTGCAGGCCGATGTATTGAATCTTGACGCAATTTGAGTGTCCATCGTCATTACAAGGCCCTGAACGTTACAATTAACTTTCATTTTTGCGTCGGATTCGAAAATCTAGACTCACGGGAGAACGACCATAAGGTGCCCGAGGCAGCAATAGACCCTTGGAGACAAGCCGGCTGGAGGCCGATGTATTGAATCTCGACGCAATTTGAGTGTTCCATCGGCATTAGGAGGCCCTGAACGTTACAATTAACTATCATTTTTGAGTCGGATTCGAAAATCTAGACTCACCGGAGACGGACCATGTGGTGCCCGAGGCAGCGATATCCCCTTGGAGACAAGTCGGCTGGAGGCCGATGTATTGAATCTCGACGCAATTTGAGAGTTCCATCGTCATTAGGAGGCCCTGAACGTTACAATTCACTATCATTTTTGCGTCGGATTCGAAAATCTAGACTCACAGGAGAAGGACCATGTGGTGCCCGAGGCAGCAACAGACCCTTTTAGACAAGTCGGCTGGAGGCCGATGTATTGAATCTCGACGCAATTTGAGAGTTCCATCGTCATTAGGAGGCCCTGAACGTTACAATTCACTATCATTTTTGCGTCAGATTCGAAAATCTAGCCTCACAGGAGAAGGACCATGTGGTGCCCGAGGCAGCAACAGACCCTTTTAGACAAGTCGGCTGGAGGCCGATGTTTTGAATCTCGACGCAATTTGAGTGTTCCATCGGCATTAGGAGGCCTGAACGTTACAATTAACTATCATTTTTGCGTCGGATTCGAAATTCTAGACTCACCGGAGACGGACCATGTGGTGCCCGAGGCAGCGATATCCCCTTGGAGACAAGTCGGCTGGAGGCCGATGTATTGGATCTCGACGCAATTTGAGTGTTCCATCGGCATTAGGAGGCCCTGAACGTTACAATTAACTATCATTTTTGCGTCGGATTCGATAATCTCAACTCACAGGAGAACGACCATAAGGTGCCGAGGCAGCAACAGACCCTTGGAGACAAGTCGGCTGGAGGCCGATGTATTGAATCTCGACGCAATTTGAGTGTTCCATCGTCATTAGGAGGCCCTGAACGTTACAATTAATTTTTGCGTGGGATTCGAAAATCTAGACTCACAGGAGAAGGACCATGTGGTGCCCGAGGCAGCAATAGACCCTTGGAGACAAGTCGGCTGCAGGCCGATGTATTGAATCTTGACGCAATTTGAGTGTTCCATCGTCATTACAAGGCCCTGAACGTTACAATTAACTTTCATTTTTGCGTCGGATTCGAAAATCTAGACTCACAGGAGAACGACCATTAGGTGCCCGAGGCAGCAATAGACCCTTGGAGACAAGTCGGCTGGAGGACGATGTATTGAATTTCGACGCAATTTGAGTGTTCCATCGGCATTAGGAGGCCCTGAACGTTACAATTCACTATCATTTTTGCGTCGGATTCGAAAATCTAGACTCACAGGGGAAGGACCATGTGGTGCCCGAGGCAGCAACAGACCCTTTTAGACAAGGCGGCTGGAGGTCGATGTTTTGAATCTCGACGCAATTGAGTGTTCCATCGGCATTAGGAGGCCCTGAACGTTACAATGAACTATCATTTTTGAGTCGGATTCGAAAATCTAGACTCACCGGAGACGGACCATGTGGTGCCCGAGGCAGCGATATCCCCTTGGAGACAAGTCGGCTGGAGGCCGATGTATTGGATCTCGACGCAATTTGAGTGTTCCATCGTCATTAGGAGGCCCTGAACGTTACAATTAACAATCATTTTTGCGTCGGATTCGAAAATCTAGACTCACAGGAGAAGGACCATGTGGTGCCCGAGGCAGCAATAGACCCTTGGAGACAAGTCGGGTGCAGGCCGATGTATTGAATCTTGACGCAATTTGAGTGTTCCATCGTCATTACAAGGCCCTGAACGTTACAATTAACTTTCATTTTTGCGTCGGATTCGAAAATCTAGACTCACAGGAGAACGACCATTAGGTGCCCGAGGCAGCAATAGACCCTTGGAGACAAGTCGGCTGGAGGACGATGTATTGAATTTCGACGCAATTTGAGTGTTCCATCGGCATTAGGAGGCCCTGAACGTTACAATTAACTATCATTTTTGCGTCGGATTCGAAAATCTAGACTCACCGGAGACGGACCATGTGGTGCCCGAGGCAGCGATATCCCCTTGGAGACAAGTCGGCTGGAGGCCGATGTATTGGATCTCGACGCAATTTGAGTGTTCCATCGGCATTAGGAGGCCCTGAACGTTACAATTAACTATCATTTTTGCGTCGGATTCGAAAATCTAGACTCACAGGAAAACGACCATAAGGTGCCCGAGGCAGCAACAGACCCTTGGAGACAAGTCGGCTGGAGGCCGATGTATTGAATCTCGACGCAATTTGAGTGTTCCATCCTCATTAGGAGGCCCTAAACGTTACAATTCACTATCATTTTTGCGTCGGATTCGAAAATCTAGACTCACAGGAGAAGGACCATGTGGTGCCCGAGGCAGCAGCAGACCCTTGGAGACAAGTCGGCTGGAGGCCGATGTATTGAATCTCGACGCAATTTGAGTGTTCCATCGGCATTAGGAGGCCCTGTACGTTACAATTAACTATCATTTTTGCGTCGGATTCGAAAATCTAGACTCACAGGAGAACGACCATGAGGTGCCTGAGACTGCAATATCCTCTTGGATACAAGTCGACTGGAGGTCGATGTATTGAATCTCGACGCAATTTGAGTCTTCTATCGTCATTAGGAGGCGCCGAACGTTACAATTCACTATCATTTTTGCGTCGGATTCGATAATCTAAACTCACAGGAGAACGACCATAAGGTGCCGAGGCAGCAACAGACCCTTGGAGACAAGTCGGCTGGAGGCCGATGTATTGAACCTCGACACAATTTGAGTGTTCCATCGTCATTAGGAGGCCCTGAACGTTACAATTAACTATCATTTTTGCGTCGGATTCGATAATCTAGACTCACAGGAGAAGGACCATGTGGTGCCCGAGGCAGCAATAGACCCTTGGAGACAAGTCGGCTGCAGGCCGATGTATTGAATCTTGACGCAATTTGAGTGTCCATCGTCATTACAAGGCCCTGAACGTTACAATTAACTTTCATTTTTGCGTCGGATTCGAAAATCTAGACTCACGGGGAGAACGACCATAAGGTGCCCGAGGCAGCAATAGACCCTTGGAGACAAGCCGGCTGGAGGCCGATGTATTGAATCTCGACGCAATTTGAGTGTTCCATCGGCATTAGGAGGCCCTGAACGTTACAATTAACTATCATTTTTGAGTCGGATTCGAAAATCTAGACTCACCGGAGACGGACCATGTGGTGCCCGAGGCAGCGATATCCCCTTGGAGACAAGTCGGCTGGAGGCCGATGTATTGAATCTCGACGCAATTTGAGAGTTCCATCGTCATTAGGAGGCCCTGAACGTTACAATTCACTATCATTTTTGCGTCGGATTCGAAAATCTAGACTCACAGGAGAAGGACCATGTGGTGCCCGAGGCAGCAACAGACCCTTTTAGACAAGTCGGCTGGAGGCCGATGTATTGAATCTCGACGCAATTTGAGAGTTCCATCGTCATTAGGAGGCCCTGAACGTTACAATTCACTATCATTTTTGCGTCAGATTCGAAAATCTAGCCTCACAGGAGAAGGACCATGTGGTGCCCGAGGCAGCAACAGACCCTTTTAGACAAGTCGGCTGGAGGCCGATGTTTTGAATCTCGACGCAATTTGAGTGTTCCATCGGCATTAGGAGGCCCTGAACGTTACAATTAACTATCATTTTTGCGTCGGATTCGAAAATCTAGACTCACCGGAGACGGACCATGTGGGTGCCCGAGGCAGCGATATCCCCTTGGAGACAAGTCGGCTGGAGGCCGATGTATTGGATCTCGACGCAATTTGAGTGTTCCATCGGCATTAGGAGGCCCTGAACGTTACAATTAACTATCATTTTTGCGTCGGATTCGATAATCTCAACTCACAGGAGAACGACCATAAGGTGCCGAGGCAGCAACAGACCCTTGGAGACAAGTCGGCTGGAGGCCGATGTATTGAATCTCGACGCAATTTGAGTGTTCCATCGTCATTAGGAGGCCCTGAACGTTACAATTAATTTTTGCGTGGGATTCGAAAATCTAGACTCACAGGAGAAGGACCATGTGGTGCCCGAGGCAGCAATAGACCCTTGGAGACAAGTCGGCTGCAGGCCGATGTATTGAATCTTGACGCAATTTGAGTGTTCCATCGTCATTACAAGGCCCTGAACGTTACAATTAACTTTCATTTTTGCGTCGGATTCGAAAATCTAGACTCACAGGAGAACGACCATTAGGTGCCCGAGGCAGCAATAGACCCTTGGAGACAAGTCGGCTGGAGGACGATGTATTGAATTTCGACGCAATTTGAGTGTTCCATCGGCATTAGGAGGCCCTGAACGTTACAATTCACTATCATTTTTGCGTCGGATTCGAAAATCTAGACTCACAGGGGAAAGGACCATGTG
>NW_025726562.1:57500-60062 GCF_021461395.2 Schistocerca americana | reverse complement strand
TTAACCTATGTCGTACCTTAACCTAACCTATGTCGTACCTTAACCTAACCTATGTCGTACCTTAACCTAACCTATGTCGTACCTTAACCTAACCTATGTCGTACCTTAACCTAACCTATGTCGTACCTTAACCTAACCTATGTCGTACCTTAACCTAACCTATGTCGTACCTTAACCTAACCTATGTCGTACCTTAACCTAACCTATGTCGTACCTTAACCTAACCTATGTCGTACCTTAACCTAACCTATGTCGTACCTTAACCTAACCTGTATTGCGCCTTAACCTAACCTGTATTGCGCCTTAACGTAACCTGTATTGCGCCTTAACGTAACCTGTATTGCGCCTTAACGTAACCTGTATTGCGCCTTAACGTAACCTGTATTGCGCCTTAACGTAACCTGTATTGCGCCTTAACGTAACCTGTATTGCGCCTTAACGTAACCTGTATTGCGCCTTAACGTAACCTGTATTGCGCCTTAACGTAACCTGTATTGCGCCTTAACGTAACCTGTATTGCGCCTTAACGTAACCTGTATTGCGCCTTAACGTAACCTGTATTGCGCCTTAACGTAACCTGTATTGCGCCTTAACGTAACCTGTATTGCGCCTTAACGTAACCTGTATTGCGCCTTAACGTAACCTGTATTGCGCCTTAACGTAACCTGTATTGCGCCTTAACGTAACCTGTATTGCGCCTTAACGTAACCTGTATTGCGCCTTAACGTAACCTGTATTGCGCCTTAACGTAACCTGTATTGCGCCTTAACGTAACCTGTATTGCGCCTTAACGTAACCTGTATTGCGCCTTAACGTAACCTGTATTGCGCCTTAACGTAACCTGCATTGCGCCTTAACGTAACCTGCATTGCGCCTTAACGTAACCTGTATTGCGCCTTAACGTAACCTGCATTGCGCCTTAACGTAACCTGCATTGCGCCTTAACGTAACCTGTATTGCGCCTTAACGTAACCTGTATTGCGCCTTAACGTAACCTGTATTGCGCCTTAACGTAACCTGTATTGCGCCTTAACGTAACCTGTATTGCGCCTTAACGTAACCTGTATTGCGCCTTAACGTAACCTGTATTGCGCCTTAACGTAACCTGTATTGCGCCTTAACGTAACCGATATTGCGCCTTAACGTAACCTATATTGCGCCGTAACGTAACCTATATTGCGCCGTAACGTAACCCACATTGCCCCTTAACGTAACCTATATTGCGCCGTAACGTAACCTATATTGCGCCGTAACGTAACCCACATTGCCCCTTAACGTAACCCACATTGCCCCTTAACGTAACCCACATTGCCCCTTAACGTAACCCAACACACGTTGGGCCTTAACCCAACACACGTTGGGCCTTAACCCAACACACGTTGGGCCGTAACCCAACACACGTTGGGCCTTAACCCAACACACGTTGGGCCTTAACCCAACACACGTTGGGCCTTAACCCAACACACGTTGGGCCTTAACCTGCTCTGTAATTGTCATACGACGCGTTAAATTAGTGTAGTGTTGCCTAACTGCAACCCCCGCAATATAGTTTGCTACTCGCACTGCCCGGTCCCCAGTGTATCGCTTCATGTTAAACACCTTGCAGCTATACACTGTAATGTGGATGGCAGCAGGACGTACATGCTCAATGCCCTTTGCAGTTGTTCATTGGCATTTGCAGTTGTTCATTGGCATTCGCATGGCGAAGCACTTAGCCTACGCTGTGGTACGGCCTGTGTCAACTGTCCGCTGATGTTGTACGTCCAAATCACACACTGTACTGCACATTGGTCCTCATGTACTGAATGATACATCGTGGTACATGTGACCGTACAACGACTGCGCCAACAACGGCGAACCATGCGGTCCAAATGTTGTGCACTCAGCTACGTGTCGTCTCCCTATAAGAGCTGGATTGCAGTGTGGTATGCCCTGGATGGCGATCAGCATGAGCCGTCTGTTGATGTAGTGGCGCGTGTTGTCAGACGTAGTCGTCTCTTCTCACACACCGTGATAGCACGGTGCACTGCGTTCCACATCTGCGACATGCGACAGAGGCCGGTTGACAGTCGTTCGCGCAATGGACATCGCATACGTACGGGGGCCACCTTCCACGTGTTCGCTAAGCGTGGACATGTTGTTGCGTGTATGTGGGCAGACAGTGTGTCGTGACACCTGACACAGGCATGCAACAATCGTTGAATTTGCAAATGGCGATGGACGCCTACGTTTGCTGGTGACGTTACGCAAATGAACAACTGGTAAACCGTTGTGGTGCGGTTGTTCTCGCTAGGGGTGAATCAGTGATGGCGACGATCGGTTGAGCTACCAACCGGTTGTTGCAGCGATACCCACCATGCCCACGAACGTGAATGGCATGTGGGTGTGAAGCGATACGCGGCGGTGGCTGGGTGGGACCGTCCCCGGCCGGTGAGGGGGGGCCTCCCGGCGTGTTGGCCGTGCGGTGCGTGGGCGCACGCGCTACAGCCGGCTGGTGGGGGCGGCCAGTGGCAGGCGCGCCGGCCGACGGAGGCGGCAGGCGGCGCAGCTGCGCGCCGGCGC